>NC_051425.1:3500832-3540427 GCF_015228065.2 Penaeus monodon | reverse complement strand
ATTTTTTTTTTTTTTTTTTAAAAAAAAAAAAAATAAAAAAAAAAATTTATAATTTTAATAAAAATTAAAAATATTAATATATATATATATATAAAAAATATATAATATTTTATAATGTATGATGTATGTATGTACCACACACCACACCCACACACACACACCCCACAATGTATATATTATATTTTATAATATTTTATATATATATATTATATATATATATTATTATATATATATATTCATACATATATATAAATATATATATATATTTTTTTATTATTATTTTTTATATTATAATATATATATTATATAATAAAAATATATTATATAATATATATATAATATTAGTATTTATATATAACACACACACACCACGCTATGTATATATAATTATATATAATATATTAATATAATATATTTTATATATTTTAATATTAAAAATATATTTTAAAATATGTTTTATTATATAAAATATATAATATATATATATATATAATATAATAATATAATAAATATATATTTTAATTTTTAATATTTGCGTGTGCGTGTTTTGGTGTGTGTGGTGTGTGGTGCGTGCGTGCGTCGTGGTGTGTGTGTGTGTGTGTGTGTGGTATGTGTGGTGTGTGTGTGTGTGTGTTTGTGTGTTGTGTGTGTGGTTGTGTGTGTGTGTGGGGTTGGGGTGTGTGTGCATTTTAATTTTATATATTATATATAATATATATTATATATATATATATATTTCTATTTCTATCTGTCTATCTATCCCACACACACCACACAAAACAACAAAACCCCCCACCCCCACACACCACACAATTATAATATATATATATATTATTTTTAAATTATTTTATATAATATATATATTTTTATTTTATTTATATTATTTTATATATATATAAAATATATATAAAATATATAATTATTATATAAATTATATATTATATAAATATATATGTATATATATGTGTGTAGGTATGTATATATATGTATGTATGGAAATGTAAAATAACACATTTGGCCATCCCCGAGCGGTTTTTAAAGGGAAACTCCTTGGCGCCTATAAACAATGCAAATCCCCGTGGTTGTTTTTTTTTTGCACTCGTGCGGATATACAAAAATAGATAATAGATGATAAACAGATAGATAGATCGTATGTGTATATATTACAATATTTTATATATTAGGGTAATATATATAAAATAAAATATTATATATATATATATATATATAATATATAATATTAATATTTTAATATATAAATATTATATTTTATATTTGTATATGTATACTCATGTATAATATGTATATTATACTCAGTGTTAAAAAATAAAAAATATTTTATATTTCATATAGTATATGTATACTCGTGTTTAAATCATATATAAAATATATAAAATTATATTAAAATATATTTTATTATAATATTATATATATATATCAAAATTATGTATATTTAATTGTTGTGTATATTTTCATATAACATAGTGTATATAGTGTAATGATCTTTTCTTGTATTATGTTTGTTTTTTGTATGTATGTTGTTGTAGTATGTAGTTTATGTGGGGGGTGTGTGTTGTGTGTGTGTGTGTGTGTGTGTGTGTTGTGTGTTTTTTGGGGGGGTTTTGGGGGTGTTGTGGTTTGTTGTGGGGGTGTGTGTTTGTGTGTGTGTGTGGTGCGTGCTGCGTGTGTGTGTGTGTGTGTGTGTGTGTGTAAATAATACTTGTTCCTTTATCTCTCTCTCTCTCTCTTTTTTGTTTTTTCTTTTTTCTCTCGTTTGTCTTTTATTTTTTCCTATCTTTTTTTCTATGTTTTTCTGTCTAAAAAAATTTAAAACCTCTATCTTCCTTTTTTTCTGTAAGACTTTTTTAAAGATATGTAAATCACCAAGCATTCTTTCCCCTTGGCCGGGAAAGGGGAAATCCCGCTAAGATCTTTTATTAAACTGCTGCAGCGTGTCATAGAAGCCGGCTTAATGAATCACTGGTTGGACGAAGTTCTTTTATCAAAGAAAAAGAAATTATTTGTAACAGCTGTAAGTCTCCTTTTACATTTTAAGTCAAAATGCTAAAAATAGCACACTTCAATTAAAAAATTAAGCAGCTGAATTCGACTATGAATACATGTTCTTGACATATTGCAAACAACTTCATTCCTCAGACACAGAATGGCCGTGTGCAGCTGGGCTTTGGGCACCTTCAAGGCGCTTTCCTGCTCCTCCTCTTTGGCTGCACGGCATCCTTCCTCGTCCTGTTGGTGGAGATCCTCGTCCACAGGTGGACCGAATCCTACGCCAGGGAATCTCGCCCTGTGTCATGAGCTGTGAAAATATATATATAATTGAGGATGTTAATATAAATACGAATTGTACTGTTAAGTATAATACTGATAATACAAAAAAAAATAATAATAAAATAAAATAAAACACACACACAAACATATATACAGCTGTGCAGGTATTACTAAGTTTATAATTATATTTTTATATATATATTTATATAAATTATATTAATATTATATATATATATATATATATATATATATTATGTTATATATACATATTAAAATTTTATATATTATATTATATATTTATATATTATATAATTTTTATATATATATTTATATATATATACATGTTGTGTGGCGGCGTGTGTGTGTGTGTGTTGTGTGTGTGTGTGTGTGTGTGTGTGTGTGTGAAAAAAACATATTACAAATGCATATGAAAAAAAAAATATAAAATATATATATAATAGTAGTAGAAATTATATTAAATTTATAATTATATATTTTTAAAAAAATTATATAAAATTATATATAATATATATATAATTTGCATGGTGTGTACACACACACAAAAACCCCACCACACACACACACACACACACACACACCAAAAACACCACATACAAACACACACACCCACCACACACACACCACGCACAACAAAAGCAAAAGCAAAAAGCACCAGCACAAGCACAAGCACAAGCACGCACGCACGCGCTCACACACACACACAACCCACATATACACATATATACATATACGCACACATATATTCATATGTGTGTGTGTGTGTGTGCGTGTGGTTTTGGGGGTTGTGTGTGCGTGTTTTTTTGTGGGGGTGTTGTGTTGGGTGTGGTTGTGTGTTGGTGTGTGTGTGTGTGTGTGTGTGTGTGTGTGTGTGTGTGTGTGTGTGTACGTGTGTACACGCGCACGCAATTATATGTATACTTAATAGAAATATTAATTGCAGTTTCTCTTAACTAGTGTACTTATAGAAGTTGTAAAAATGCTAAGTTCATTACATCTTCATTGATAATGAATGAAATGAATTTATAGTGATGTTAAAGAATGATAAGATACGGGTTTACTGATTATAGTTTACCTATATCAACCAGGCATTGACGACTGGCTATATAACTCGATGAAAAGTTTTTACTACTTATTTTGGGCTTTATGCTGACCAAATATTATTTTTAGGAAATGGTTAATCGCTTACTAGTTGTTGGTGGAGAAAGAAGCTCGTGCACACACACACACACACACACACACACAACACACACACCACACACACACACAACACACACACACACCCCACACACACACACCCACCACACCACATGTGAAAAGGCTTTACTTACAAACCGAATAAGGCCCCCCAAAGCCCAAAAATTTGTTTTTAGCGTCTTTCCATTTAAGATGGGACCATCATCACGTGAATGAATAAAAACACGCATTTGATTTTTGGGGTGTACTTACCACCCGTTTATATCTTAATTTTTTACCCAAACTTACCGGTTTCGACTATTTAAAAAACCTTGGGTCGTCTTTACAGGGGAAAGATGAAAAGTTGTGGAAAGTATCGGCTCCTAGCCGCATTGTGCTTCTCCAAATATTACCAACGTGTTCAGATACGTATAAACAATGTAAAATTGAAATCTTTTTAACATATGGTTTTTTTTTCATCGGGGGATGATTTTTGTACGAATAATTACTAGGCACTGGCAATACCTTTGCTTTTTTTTGGGGGAATGAGTAAAAAATTCCCCCTTTTTTCGCAGATGAAGTACTTGGCTTAAGAAAAACAACAACAGAAAACGAGGATTCCAATTTGAAAACGTTTCAAAATGACGTCGGGCTCCCGATCGTTTCATTCACTATCACAAAACTTAATGCTCTAAGGAATTTTGACATACTACTGATACTTAAATACAATGGGTGATTGGAGAAAAGATGAATTAATTGCCGGGGTCGGTTGTTTTTCGATATAAAAAAATTTTTAAACGTCATTTTATGAATAAAAGCGTCGAGAAAAGTTAATTTTCCTGAATCTTCCCATTTCCCCTTATTTGTCCCTTGAAAAACATCGAAATCCAAACGATTCACTTGCCACATGAAAAAATATCATCAAATCTCAAACGAAATCGTGTCGGTGGAGAACAACGGAAGTCGTTTTTTGATTCAAACATTATAATTTCCAAAAACCGTCTTTTGGCTACTTCTCACGCGGGTACCATTTAAACAGCTTTAAAATTAAAAACATCGTTTTTGTAATACCAAACCAACGAATCAGTAAAACCGTTTTACTGGATTGGGGCTTCTGATGTGATAAAAAAAAATTTTTTTTTTCAAAAAATTCTAGCACTCGTCAAGCGGGACATTAGTACACGGAAACCACATTAAAATCCAAAAATTTTCTTTCCCTTTGTCGGCAAATTTCTCACTTTCTCCATGAAATCCACGAAAGTTTTTTATGACTATCAGAAAAAGGTCCCATAGGGTTCAATGCAGGGAAACCGGTTTTTCAAGACGAAAAAAGGCCTTCAAAGGAACATCCTCTTTTTAAGTTTCAAAAGGAAGGGCCATAAAAAAACCGAAATAGATTTGCTGTTCTACAGCATCAAAAAAAGAAAAAATGGTTAGGTCATTTTAGCAAGCAATACGGCCAAGCGGTTCGAAGGATACGCGTAACAGCTGGGGAAAGGTTTGGACTGCAGTTTTTTGATACACTGTGTTGTCGCTCGGAGGAACTGATTTTGCGTATACAATGCAGATTTACAAAATTTAATTTTGTCGGCTTTGCTAATTAAAATATCCAATTGCGTTTGTTTCGAGCCAAAAACCAGCGTCAGGGCAGCCCTTTTGAAAATCACAATAAATCAAGAATAAATTTAACAGGACACCATTAAGGTAACTAAGCCATTTTAACAGAAGATTTTAATATGGCGTTTTTTTTTTCCATCAAAGGACGGGTTTGCGGAATCATTAAGAGATTACTGGCTCTGTAATCTTTGCTGTGTGGATATCAGCTGCCTACAGTTCTCCTTTTCGATCTTTGTGTACACGTTTCCGGTGTTTTGTGTTCACACCCCTCACACACACAACACACCACACACACGTTCCTCTCTCTCTCCCATCCCTCTCTCTCTCCTCCCCGGCCCCCCCTCTCTCTTCTCCTCGTCACTCTCTCCGATCCATCCGTCTCCTCCTATCCTCCTCCCTCTGCTCTCTTCTCCCCCCCCTCTCTCTCTCATCTCCATCCCGTCCTCTTCCTCTCATCTCTCCTCTCAATCCCTCCTCATCCCCCCTCTCCTCCCCTCTCTCTCCCCTCCTCTTCTCCTCCCTCTCGAAGTTGACTCTCTCCCTCTCCTCCGTCCTCCCCCCCCTCCCTCTTCCCCCTCCTCCCCCCCCCTTCCTCTCATCTCATCCTCTCACTCCCCCCTCTCTCTCACCTCTCTCTCCTCCTCATCTCTCATCCTCAACTATCTCTCTCTCTGTATCTCTCTCTCTTTGTTCTCTCCTCTCTCTCCCTCTCTCTCTCTCTCTCTCTCTCTCTATTCTTTCTCCTCTCTTTCCTTTCATCTTTCTCTCTCTCTCACACACTCTCAGACACACTCTCAAACACACTCAAACCACACACTCACACACACACAACACTCACCCACACACGCACACACACACACCACACACACCACCACTATCCACCACACAATATAGATATATATATATATATATATATATATTATATATATATATACATATATATAATATATCTATATATAATATTAAATATATATATAAGATATATTATATGTATATATATATATATATTTATATATATATATATATCCCTATATATATATGCATATATAGATATAGATAAGGTATATATATATATATATATATATATATATATTATATAGAGAGAGAGGAGAGAGAGAGAGGAGAGAGAGAGAGAGAGAGAGAGAGTCAGTCAGAGAGAGAAAGAAATAGAGATAGAGGTAGAGATAGAGAGAGAGAGAGAGAGAGAGAGATATCGGACAACACATATAGACATTCACAGACACGGACATAAAGAGAAATGTGTATATATGTATATATATATATTATATAGATAGATGATATATATATATAATAATATATATATATATTATAAAAATAAATACATCATACATACATACATGATATTTAATATATATATATATGATATATATAATATGCTATATATATATATATTATTTATAATGTATGTATATATGTATTCTATATATATATGATATATATATATATATTATAATATAGAAATAATACAATACAGACATACATACAGTATATATATATTATGTATATATAGATATATATTATATTTTATATATATATCACTTATTACATATGCATACATGCATGCATACATACAAATGTCCATACTAGAATATAATATATACATATATAATTGTGTGGTGTGTATCCTATATAATTATATATATTATATATTTATAAATATAATATATATATATATATATATATATGCATATATAAATACATACACACACACACACCCACACAACTACAGGACACAAGACACACACATTTTTTCTTTTTAAAACGGTAGGGTTTCGATGTCCTGACGTGGTCCTTGTTGGAAGTGAGCACGTGGTAGGGTTCCCAGTTCCTTTCCACGGAGATTCCGTTGTTATCTTTTTTAGGTATCCTTCTCCTCTATTTTATCCGGGCTTGGGCCAGCACTGACTTGGGCTGGCTTGGCAATCGAATATATATGGGCTAGTGTAGGCAGTTCGGGTGAAATTCCTTGCCAAGTGAACATCACTGCTCGACGGTGACTCGACCCACGACTTCAGATTGCCCGGTCGTACAGTCTTGAGTCCGACTCTCTACAATTCGGGCCACCGCCCCCCCCCATACTCACACACACACACACACCCACACACACCACACACACACACACACACAACACACACACACACACACACACCACACACACACACACACACGCCACGCGCACGACATATACTAATACATACCGAACACCACACACCACACACACACACACCCACACATACTCATAGATTATATGTGTGCATATATTGTATATATGTGGTATATTGTGTGTGGGTGTGTGTGTGTGTGTGTGCACATGCGCCGTGCGTGTGTGTGGGTGCGTGTATATATATATATATTATATATATTATATATTATATATATATATATATAATATATACACAGCACACACCAAGCACACACACACACACCTACACAGACTCTCTCTCACACACACACCACACACACACACACCACGCCACCACACACATACACACACCACACACACACACACACACAACACACCACCCACACACATGCCACACACACCATGCACATATATGTGTTATAATCTATATTATATATATATATTTATATATATATATAGTATATATATATAGTCATTTTGGGTTTTTTTTTTATACATGTATGTGTGACAATAATATGTATATATGTATATATAATAATATATATAATTTATTATATACTATTATTATGATATATATATTTATATATTGTTGTGTTGTGTGTGTGTGTGTTTTGTGTGTGTTGTGTGTGTGCATACATATATACATACATTCACACCACACAACACGACACACACACAACACTACCTCACACACACACACACGCACACACCACACACACACATATATATATAATATATATATATATATATATACATGTATATATATATATATATATATATACATATATATATAGTTATAAATATCTATATATATAATTTATATCATACTATATATATATATATATATCTCAGATATATATATATCTATATATATGTATAGTATACATTATATCTATATATGTATATGTCTATATATACATAGTATATTATATATCTATATATATATGAGATATACCTATGTATAATCGATATCTATATATAATAGCTATGCGTGTGGTGTGTGTGTTTTGTTGTGTATAGTTACATATATATATATATATCTAATATATATATGTAATGTATATATTATTATATATTGTGTGTGTGTGTGTGTGTGTGTGTGTGCATTTGTTTGTTTGATTGTGTATGTGTGCGAGTGTGTGTGTGTGTGTGTATGTGTGTGCATGCTTGTGTGCGCGCGCGCGTGTGTGTGTGTGTGTGTGTGTGTGTGTGTGTGTGCGTGTGTGTGTGTGTGTGTGTGTGTGCGCGTGTTATATGTGTGTGTTATATCTATCATTCTATCTATCTATCCCTCTTTCTCTCTCTCTATTTTATCTATCCTATAATTATCTGTCTATATATATCTATCTTATATTCTATATATCTATATATAATAAGATATACATATGCGCACACACCGACAATCACCACGCACAACAGATTCACACACATTCCTCACGCAAGCACACAATTTCATATAACAAACACCACAAACACACACACACACCACACACACACACACATCACCACACACACACAACACACACACACACACACCACACACACCCACACACACCAAGGGTTTTACAGAAAAAAATCGATTTTTTATACTCTGCTAAGTGCAGATTCATTTCGTGTATTTAAATCATTGGTGTAGAGGTTTCCGCAGGAGAAATGAAGTGAGTGGATTCCCCAGGCTCCTTCTCAACGAGTACTACTGCGTATTAGCTGACAGAGAAGAAGACGATGATGAATGCGTGAGAAAAATAAATGTAAAGACCCGCTGTTGGACAGCTTGAACAAAAGGAAATTCAGTTTTATGGTCATGTGATGATAAGTAAAAGTAATTGAGAAAGACCTTTCTGACAGGGAATGGTGATAGGAGAAACAGAGGACGAGCCAAACCGAAGACAAGACTGAGTGACAACATCGAAGATATTTGCCGGGTTTTCCCGATGGTACAGGTGGAAGAAAAGCGCAAGATCGAGTTAGTGGCGAAGGATGGTGGAGAGGTCCACGGCTGCTCAAACATGAGATACCGTTATTGATGATGAAGCGCGAGATAGGTAGTGTCAATGAAGCTAGTTTAATTTCTAGTTAGACTCTCTTCTTTAGGACGTTCTGGGTTCTGATCACTCTGGTGCTTTAACCATTGCCCCATCTTGTGGAAATATGTTTTTTCATCACCATCATCAAGTTCATCACAGGCATATACCGGAGGGTATAGCTTATTAAATGTAAACATGGCGTTAATTGGCATTCTTCTATCTTAAGCCTTACCACCTAAGAGAAGTACCTTTGTCCATATTCACTCTATTTATCTGTATTCTGGATTTTATTAATATGAATTGTCTTATTGAATCATATTACTATTATCCAAAACTATTCCACACATTATTTTTCTGGCTTCAACGCAGTGCATAGGTTTATCTTCATTTATTGCACTCATAGCCTTATAACTGATAGTCCATCAGTGGTTTGATTTCGGCTTTTTTTTTTTTTTTTTTTTTTTTTTTTTTTTTTTTTTTTTTTTTTTTACTGAGATCTATAATTATACTGTTTTGTGGAAATTATGAAACTTTTATATTCTCTGAAGTTGAGTTCTCTATATAGTCTGTATCTGTGTATGGTACATTCATGTCCATTATATTATTTCTCTTTACATGTTTTATGTGTATCATATTTTAATATGTACAATATTATTATCATAAATATTGTGCCAGGATGACAAACATTTTTTTATTTTTTTAATATGCACAATATAGGTGGTACCTGTAGAATGCTACTGCGAATATGATGAAACAGTTATATTACTATATACATTGAATTGAATTTCTTGAAATTAGATAAAACTGATTCACTGTTTGTACACATTTTCCCTAAAGGAAAACTACTTCGTTATGTAATCAGCTAAATGAAAATCACAGTCCAAGACACTTTATTTTTCAGAAAACAAAAACATCTAGCATCTACATATATAAACATATATTTTTTCATATGTGACATGTGCATACAATATGTTTTTTCTATTGGTTTGAATTTCCACTCGGGAATCGTAAGCACCGGGAGAATAAGTGTAACCAGTTCTGTGTGAATTCTTTATCTAACTTTTCAAAGAATATATCTCCATCCCAGTGCTAGAATAATTAACACATTACATACTAGATAAAACAAGAAACATAAACATACAATATAAACATAACAGACGGAAAAAACGAAAAGTGCAGAAGCGTTGTGGAAAAATACCAAACATATGTAAAAAGTTGAGACATATTAATAAGTATGTAATGGTTTATTACGGGTTAGAATTGAAATTATACCATTAAGCAATTTGGGATGGCCTTTATCGTTTGTTTAGTTCGTGATTTCGTCTTCGGGGATGTAACAGGAGATTCTAAGTGAGAAGGTCCGAGCTCGAGTCAGTTTACATGTGGACAGAATTTTTGAAATCATTGTTAGAGAATATTGGACTCAAGGTGTGAATGCAGGCCGAAGATGGTCTGCCCTGGTCCCATATGTTCAATTATTCTATGTTGAACTATCATGTTAACGATCCAATATACCTAGCATTAGATCTAAGGGCAGTCAAAAACATATCCATATTTGAAAAATAGTTTTTGAGGGCAGAGGTTCCTCTGTTTAAAGAAATAATTCTTATTATAGTGTTTACAAAGAACGCTGTGAAATTAATCTCTGTTGGAACGAATGTTTTGGATGAGCTGAAGCTTTCATTCAGTACAGTAAATTATGTACTTTAGTTTCTTTAGGAGCAGTAATGGATTTCACGGCGTGGATTGGCATATTTTATTATCTAGAATGACCTATTTTTATTATCTAAGAATGTCTAAGAGACTTGTAAAAAAAAAATGTCAGATATCCAGTGTTTTTAAAATAATGAACAAAAACTTAAAATCTCCGTTATCATCGATTTTTCATTCATAAATATAAGAGAATTTGCTCGATGTGTAGGAAACGTGTCTGTACGAGTTATAACCAGTTTGTACAAAGTGGTTTCAAAATCATTGGGAAATATTTAACCAATTACATTCAACGATAAGCACTGAAAGCGTCTGCATAAGTTGGACTATGTCGTGAACTACAGCCACGCCGTCTATTTTGAATATTATTTTGTTATCAAAAAGGGGGGTAAAGTCACAATCTCTTGTTACCATGTTTAAAAGAATTGTTTTTGTTTTGGACCAAATTGTGATAAGAGTCTCATCTGGTATGTTGCTTGTAATACTCATTATAGTTTTCTTGACAGAGGAACGGTAATGATAACGATTCAGGCGTAATTCACATACAGCACCTACCCCCCCCCCCCCACATATTGTGTGTTGCGTGTGCGTGTGTTGTGTGTATGTGTACATATATATTTTAATATGTATATGTACATATATTTGTGGTACATGTATGTTAATATGTATTTATGTAGTATATATTCTGTGTATAACCTATAGTTATAATGTATGTATTTTATGTGTTTATCTATATATGTGTGTGATATATGTATATGTCTATGATGTATGTGTTTTTATATGTATATAAATTATAAACATTCAATTTATTTATATAAAGGTCGTGAAGCAAAACATTAACAAGTTACAGTTTCATTTTGATTCTCAATTAATTTTGTTGACTTTCCTTCTTGTTTTTCCATTGTGAGTTGGTATGTATGAGGTTTTGAATCATTAATAATATATGGTGGTGGGTTTCTATTTTATTTTGTGATTCATTGAACCTAATTCCACTGGATATTGATATGGGAAAGATAGTTTAACAACTGGGGTGCATGCACCTATGGTATCATGCCATTCCTTATGCGAATCAAAATATGGAAGAGCTGTGATTCATGTTAGAGGTTCCTCCAATCCAATGTCAACTGTCCGTGTTTGTGAGAGTTTAGTAGTGCCCACATTTTAATGGATGGTTATTTTAAAAAATTCCCCACAAAAGTATTGGTGCCTGGAAGTGAACAAAGAACAGTATTTTTACACACTTACTATGCGCGCGCACATGGAATGCACCCACGATTTTCAAAATTGGTCTAGTTTTAAAATTATGGTGCCTGATTTCTGTTATTCAGTCCGTGCATTGTCCAAGGCTAGGGAGTCCACCACGTTACAAAACATTGCCTTGTGGCATTCTACGATGAAAAAAAAGGTCTTTCGGGTGTCACCCCCGTTGAAAATCCTGAGTGCCGGAGTCAAGAAGGCAGTCGTTGTCGCTTATACTGTACTGTACTAGCCTCCGGGCTAGTAACGTGGTAACAGTGTCGGCCTCTCATCCGAATGGGTCGCGGTACGCGCCCCGCCCAGGCGCGAGAAGTTTCAACTGTCGCCTGGAGTTTACTAGCTGTGGGCTGGGCACCACCACGCAGGTAAGGACTTCTCAGCCGTCAGCAGCACTGACACCAATAAACAAGACAGTATGTCACACCAGAAGTATCCATTGTATAAATGGAAATCAAAACCAAACTACACCTCCGTTCTTCAACTCTGCAACGCCGCTGATACAACCACTATCGCCTATGCCGTTCCATTGGATGCGGCAGTTGCGGTTGAGAAAGGGAGTCTGCCTGCATGGGCAACAGCTGTTCCTCACATTCTTTCGCCCAGGCATTGGGCTCTACTTTATACTGGAGTGGGGGTAGAGACAATAATGCATAGTCCGACATCGACTGATGGTGGCCTTCATGATAACATTTGGTTTGCCCCCGCAGGGCGTCGTATCGTAAGAATGAAGAGTGAGGGCTAACACAGTCGTGAAGAATTTCGTGTTTACTCTGACATTTTGAAGGTAATTACAATCATGCCCCAAAGTGAATCATTCGAAAGTCAGTTAGGACAATTTAAATAGGAAGCATATGGAATGCTGATTTCGGATGTAAAACAAAACAATATCACAATTACGGTGGGAGCAAGAAGAAATATGGCAAATGAATGCTTATAATATACACATAGTTAAATAAGATATTATAATAATATAATCACTCGACGCCTGTATACGTCCTCCCCCCCCCCTTACGATGAAGGACGGCATCCACCCTCGCTCCAACGGCGGAGGGTGCATCTCGTAAGCCTCCTAAAGGTCTGTTCAAACTGGCCATGTTTGGTCTGGTTCCTGACTTGTGTCCGAGTGCCCGCCGTCGAGTATTTCACTGCGAAAAGCGCCGCTGCACTAGAACGCACTACCTCTTGTTCTGAGTAATAACACACCGCGCACAATACTTCTTCGTTTGAGCACATGGAGCACGAGGGACTTATTTTCGCTATTCTCACGTAGTTTTCGGGGGGGGGGGGGGGTTTCATGGCATAAAACTTTTTTAAGAAAGAGAAAAGAGTGAAAGCATGGCAAAATGGAAAGACTCTTTTATGTTCTGACGGATAAGTGTTTAGGTTAACAAGCTCACATAATGAATGAGAAAATTTACTTTCATTCAAGCCCACAATTTTCTGATGTGATACATATAATGGTTGTTATTTTTCCCATCACCAATTTTTATTTTTTCAAGTTCTGCTTACTCTTCACCTGTGTGAATCATAAAAATATAAAGCCCCACAAAATTGTTTCTTGGTGGAAATTGTAAATTTACCAAATATGCATTTTTTACACACTTCTATGGGATGGAAAACTATTGATTTTAATCCCCGCACTCCCGCGATAAATCCAGGTTATGAAGTTGAGGAACTGCAAAGAACCTAGACACTTCTTTGGTATTGTTTCAGTCCAGATGTAACCAATAGGTTTTACCATACAGTTGGAAACAAAAAAGTATTTTATTTTTCATTGAACTATGTAACAAGTACACTTGCCGTGATAATTTTCTATTTCGGAGAATCAATGTCGTTCACTGATTATCACTCAGATAAGCGCATTGCCAGATCTCATGATTATTCTGAAGCGTGTAAGAGGCCATTTACGGCACTCTGAAAGGCGGTGTTTGCCGTTGCATTAATAATCTGAGGGTGCTAGATGCTTTTAGTACACTATGGATTCCCCACTGCATCGAAGCGATGATGGCAACGATTTTCTAATTCGAAAGCCAGCAGGCTCGGGCTCAATTATATACAGGATTATAAGGCTGACCCCGAGTGTTGATCATGCTAGCCTTGTTTGATGCCAATTATAATTCCTGTATGTTGATGTCGGAACCCAAGGTCCTGCAAGTGATGCTGGTGTTTGAGACAGGGTAACTCAGGGGAAATTTAGAGCAAGGGAAACTATCATTTCACCACATTGTCATTTTAGATGTGTCATCACCATATGCGATTAGTTGGATAGACAAGAATTTCTATTGAAAACATAATGCTGAAACCATATCCTGTGAAAAACATCTGACTAGAGAGTTTTCAATTATATACTGTTTTCGTGCACGTGTGTCGGAGAATGCTTTGGTATTCTGTTCAAAGTTCTGTTCTTCCGCAGCCATTAGCTTCAAAGCCGAATCTTTGAAAAAGGGTTTATCTTTGCAGCTGTGGTCTTCCATAATTATCTCAGTGTAAAATTGTTGGAGCTCACTACCATTCAGCTGATAATGAAAAACATGCCCGCGGAATCAGACATCAAGTTGTTCAATATATAACATATACATATGCATACATCTACATACTATCATATGTATACATATATATAACATATGTCAGAAATATCACATCAACAACAACTTAACTACTATATTTGTAAGAATATTAGGTAGAATGACTATGGAACAGGAATATATATTAAACACTGGAACCTAGTTAAATCCTACTAGGTATATAAATAAATTATCTTACCTAACTATACATACCTCATAAAACTCAGGCCGCGTACATCCCGCAGCAACAAGCCACGTCTGCAGGTCAATTTTCCTGTAATTCAGTAATTCCTCTGTGAACTTTTTCATACACCAGACACTATCTCTGCAGTAGGCCTCAAGCCCATTTTCTTGTTGTAGGCGTGTACCCATTCTGCCCTAGGGGACAACAGTTTGAAGTTCATGTCCTTCATTGTTCCTTTTTTGTCTGTTTTGGTATGGTTATGTTTGATGAACTGGAAATTATCCAGTTCCTCATGGTTGGCCACAAACCGTGGCTCCAAACTGAGAACGGCAACACCACGTTGCTCAACGTAAATCAGGATCATCTGTAAACCTGCAAAATCTGTCGACGCTTTGGATTTTATCATCATTTCAATTAGCAATCACTCACAAAAAGTAATGTTAACATTTGCGTACTTCGTTAGAACAGCTGAGGCCTGTAATTATTTTTAAAATTAATATTGGGTTTTACCTCATTTAAAAAAATGTACTACTCTACAAATATTTCGTAATATGTGATTGTTATGGTCTTACACTATAATTTCTACTTTTATTTATCTGATTATGTCGTTGAAATATTTCCTTTATGTTTCAGTAATTTCCATTTACACACATTATGTTAGCTAAGGTATAATGCTTTAAGCTAGCTACAGTGTTTTCCCAATAGTATAGTTGCTCATTAACCGTGACTGAGAAATCCAGAGTTCGTCACGACATTCGGTGAAATCTAAACTGAAAGGAGAGATTAAAATATTTATCTATAGAACTCAACAGAAATAATTAGGAATATAGAGGAACAGTATGGGTGATGTAATGATCTGACACATCATTAAAATTTGTGTTTGGTTATTGGTTTATTATGCATGTTTATTCGCAAAGAAATAACCTTGTAAAATTAGATGAATGCCTGCTCACCTTTCTTGGGGACCTTGCATAGCTTGCTTCATTATTACTGTTACAAAGCAGATTGCAGGTTTTAAGGTATTCCCCATTTACTTGCAGCTTCCCGTTCCGGAACCACTTGGCGTATGAGTGAATTGTTTATGGAAATGACCTCGCAGGTACTGGTATCTACTGACGACCATATCTGGAATACCAGGTTAGTTGTTAATTTCTGTCCATTCCCTACTCTGATCTCTGACCTTCGTTCAATTACAGTACCAATAATAGAAGTGATGTTCCCTCACCAAAATGTATTGTGGTAAACATAAATAAGATGTGTTTTGGTGCACACTTGTGTATGGTAAGTTATAGAAAACTTGCAAAAATATATAATAAATACTAATAAATAAATAAATAATAAAAAACAAATAATATTAGACAGATAAATCAATAATAAATGAAAAATAAATAATAATCATAAAATCAATAAATAAAAATAAATGGTGATTTACAACCATATCAGTGATTTTCTTGCATTAAAAATGTTAAAGTTGATAAAGGAGCTCTTTCTTTGTCTCAGCTATTTTATTGTCATATGTAATTAGAGAGACATCTAATAACGTGTATAAATACAGCCGGTTTAATAAGCTCAAAATAGACCTCGGTTGAAACCATGTTTTGATGTTTTGTTCTTTCTCTAATGGTCCTAATGTTCTGTTATCCCCTTTCGGATTTGTTTCCTGATCAACAAAACAAGTTTACTCAACATGATTTTTTTTGTTATGAGAATTCTATACATGTCATGAAACTGAATGAAAAAAAATAGCATTTAATATTAGTGAGCTTTTCCATTGGGGGGTTTTCCCTCCTTAAGTTCGTGACAAATTTCGGTGAACAAACTTCTTTTTTATTTTTTCTTCATGTTTGTGGATCCCTTTTAATCCCAAAGCGATTTAATCTCTATCACTTCTTCCAGAAGTAACACTGCCCGTTGTGCTGCAACACGAAACGCATTCCGTGTTTTAGGTCTAGTATGAAATAAGCGTGTCTACGGGCCGCCCGACGCGAGTTTTTTATCCTCAGTGTAAAATTAGCAATTCCTTGTTCCTTTTTCGGTATTAAAGCAAATTTTGTAATATTTAATTCTATATATTTTATATAAATCTCTAATATAACTTCTGATTTTCCCCACAGATGTCCTCCTGACCGAGATGGAGCCACCGAAAAAGCTACTGCTCCCCTGATCAGAGCCCAGAATACCAGCCGCAAGGGCGGTCCGAACGAAACCCAGACCGGAGACGATTCTGAGGGAGAGTCTGAACCCTTAGGTGTTTCCCACAGTTTAAGGTTCCCTTCGACAATGCCTACCAACTGGTGAGAGCTAGAGGGTTTCTAGAGACCGGGCATGATCATTGTGCCTGAAGACGAAGCTACCTTGAATTTCCTGCAAGAAACGAAGGAGCTTCATGATGGAGGAAAGTGTGTCTCTCACCACTGATCCTGATGATAGGAGAGTCCCTGATGGTAATACTTTTGGGTTCTCAGTTTTCGAATGATTGGATCTGATCACATCACAGTAGGGCTTCCTGAATGTCGAAAAGGGGAAAACCCCCAAACCCGGCAAGTCCTGGTGACCCTGAAAGGAGCTCCAATCACCCCCTTCATCTGGGTAACTGGGGGTTTCCCCCCAACCCCAGAACATATGTCCCTGAGCCACTTCGGTGCTTCAAGTGCCAAATATACGGTCACCACCAGGCTAGCTGCAAGGCCAAGCCCATATGTGGTGTCTGTAGCAAGGCACACAAAGAAGAAAAAAGGACATAACAGCCAAATATTTCCCCAAATGTGGGTAGAGGCATCATGCTAAACCCTGGGTTCTTCTGTCAGGGGAAAAGGTTTGGCCCACAGGCGACAAGAGGTTGCTAAAAAGTGACCAGAACCTTGTTCCTGTTCCCCCAGGGACCCATGTCTAGGGGCAGAACAAAAGGAAACGACTCCTCGACCTCCTAAGAGGAAGGAAACACCTCCCCAGCCGACACCGGACATTTTCAAAGAAAAGAGTTTCCTGCCATTGCAAAGGTGCAGAAAAGAACCACAGGTATAAAGGTTCAAAGAGCACTGTAAAAGCCCCCCCAAGAGACGATAATCTCCTCATTGATGAGGAAGATATGACTCTCCTGCTGACTCCTGTACCACTGCATAGCAACAGCTTTGGAGAAATCGAGTGAGGAGACTGAGAAGGCAGCCACGGTCGCAATGACGGCAATGACCCAGACTGTTACAGTCCTGAAAGGAGAGGCTAGACAGAGCCAAACCAGTCCCCCCCTCACCTCAGGTCTAGACCTCCCCTCTCTACTCCAACCCTGGGCCCTGCCCCCACAGGCAGAGCCAAACCAGGCTGAATCTGTGTAGCAAAGAAATAGAAAGACACACAGACGAAGCCTGAATGAAAAAAGCCAAACTAACAAAAGTCAGACCTACAAAAGGCTCTCCACCTCCCAGTGGGAAACCCCTGGTTTGCTTGACAAAAAGCCCCCAAAAAAAGATGAAGATCCCTCAACCAGTGGGGACTTTATAACTGAGTTTGTCTGACTCTGAAGTATCTGAATCTGATATCGTCTCAGCTGTAACTGTAACTGTGACATATACATACATACTATATATATATATATATATATATATATTATATATATATTATATATAATATATATATATATATTATATATATATATGCATAGAGTTGCAAGAGTGGTTGGGTTCGTGGTGGCTTCTTTGCTGACTGCATCTGCTGTAATTAAGTACCATGCTGTGACCGCGGCGGCTCAAACATGAACCTACCAAAAAAAAAAAAAAATATTATATTATATACCCCAAAAATTATATATTATATATAAAATATATTATATATATTTTTTATATATATATAATTAATTTGCTTTTGTATAGTTTTATAATGTTAATAAATAATTTCCCAAATATATAATTATATTATATATATTTATATATTTATATATTATATTATATATATATTATTTCTAAAAAATTTATAAATATATATATATATTTATATTATTTATTATAGATATATTATTTTATATTTTATATATAACCCAAATCCTATTTTAATTTTTTTACCCTTTTTTTCCCTATATCTCCATTTTTGGCCTTTTTTTTAAAATTTTTTTTCCATTATATCTAATTTTTTTCCAATTTTATTTATATATAAATATATTATTTTATTTTTTATTTTTATTTTATTATTATATCAATAATATTTTTATATTTTTATACATAATTTTATTATATCTAATTTTTTGTTTATAATATTATATATTATTTTATATATATATAGATATTTTAATAATTTTATATATATATTATATCTATATTATATATAAATTTTTATTTTTTTATATAATCTTTTATTTTTATTTTTATATTTTTTTATAATATTTTAGTTTTATATTTTTATAATATTTTTGTTTTTATATATTTTTATTTTTTTTTTTTGTTTTTTTGTTTTTTTTTTTTAAAATTTTTTTTTTTTTCTTTTTTTTTTTTCCCTTTTTTTTTTTTTTCCCACCATTATTTTTGTCCTGCGGGGCTCCCCCCCCCCCACCTGATTCACTGTAGGCACGGGATGCGGCAGCATACATAGCCAATGTGCTTGAATCGCTTTTCTCATACCCAGAGCCAATGCTTAAGGGGGGGGTCCTATCCTCCCCTTGGTACTCGGCTCTGGTGGAAAAATCAGGTGGTTGTCATGGGGACTTCACAAGTGATCACTGGGGCCTTGCTATACCTCATGATTCTGGCCCCCCAAAAATCCACAACCAAAATCCAAGATGGAAAACAGACAAGGCTAACTGGCAGGATTTTCAGAATGCCTGTCATAGATGCAATGAACCCTCACAAGGAAAAAAGTAAAATGCTTGAACCACTTACTCCATAAAACAAACTGCCTCACAGACCATACCTAATACACGGCCATGGTCCAGGATTTATAAAAACACCTGATTCTTTAATGATGAGATTAAGGAGGTCAACCACAGAGTGAACATAAAAAAATTATTAAGGGCAAGAACCCAGAAAACTTCCCCTCCAAAGGGGGAAGCTGTCAAAATGCCAATGAAACTGCCAACAGAATCAGGCAAGAAAAGTGGCTGGAATGATGTGAGTCCTTTGAGCACCAAACCACCCATACAGAGCTGTGGCAATGGGTCAGGTGAGCTACCAGCTGCTTAGCCACGATTGATTGATTGATTATTCAAAATTATCTGCCGCGTCAACAGCTAAGGTCATTAGCGGCGAATACCTTTTAAAATAAAATTTTAAAAAAATATCAAAACTTAAAAATCTGCAAAAAATTTTTGCAAAAAACAATAACAAATAAAAATAAAAGCATAAATTTTATGTTTTAAGTATATAAGATATTGCAAAAACATTATGCAATTAAATTTTATTAAAAATTTAGTCTCCCTAAGGAAACAATAAACCCTCATTCAAATTCCCCCCCAAATACATTTTTCAGTGTATTGGGGGAGAAAAGTACATATGTTTTTGGGTCTGAGAATGTTGCACTCTTTCCACTAATGGCGTCGTTAAGGCTTTTGGGCATCCTTCACAAAGTGCTTTGATTTTTAGCCACTCGCCCATGAGGCAGTCTTGTGTGCCCGATTTTTAGTCTTGTTAATCCCTTTCCCTTTTGGGTTAGGGTGGAGCTATCACCCAACTGCCAAGGTCATCTCTAATCTCTCGCATTTTGTTTCGGGAGGTATCCCCCCATTGTTCCTTCCTTTTTTGGAAAAACTCCTTTGCGGGTTTCGGGTGGGTGTGGGGGAGGGGAAACGACATCAAAAGGCTGAGCACAGCTGCCTTGGCCTTCTGTGGGCTCCTCATTCCCCTGATACCAACATGCGCTGGCCCCCAACACGAGTTTCTTTTTGCGTGTTGAATCAGGCAAGCCAATTTTGAACCCCCCTTACACGGGTTGATGTTTTTTAAGCTTTTGATTGCTTAAAGGCACTACGAGTCACAATAATCAAAATAAAGGGGTTCGTAGATCCTAGTCATTTAACTGCTGCAAGGAGGCATGTAACTCTGCAGAAAAAGATCGGGCTGCAGAAAAGACTCCCGATGCATCTTCCCTTTCTGTCCGCGAAAAACCCACATTTTCGATTTCGAACCATCTATTATATTGCATCTGATCCTTGGACTTAAAAATTTGCTAAAGAAATTTTTTTTTTGCTTCTGCTTCTGATTTCCCCCCTTCCCCCAATTTCCGACCAAATCCACCGCTTGATTTCCGGGGGGGGAATTTGGGGGAATTTCCAACAGCCAAACCCTTTGGGTGGGACTAAAATTAAGATTTTCCACAAGATTCCTCATTCTCCTACCTAGTTTTCGGCTATCCTAAAGGGGGGTTAAAAACCAAATCGGGAAATGTAGGAGTCCCGGAATCCTTTGTAGTCCGTTAGAAAAATCGGTTCATGTATCCCGGTGAAATGAAAGGTGGTTCTCCCTCTCAGCAACGGGATTCCACGGTGAAGCCCTAAAGCCCCAGTACGATTCTGGAGCTTCATTATGAACTGATCCAACATCCGGAAAAGGGGGAGTTTGGGAGAAGAATACCCTCACAGCCATAACAAGCTTACTACGAATAGCGCTCGGTAAGCCGAGAACGTTGTGCGGTCTGCCCCCCAAAGATAAATGTGAAAAACCCGCAAAATCAACTCTTTTGACCTTCATTTTTAAACTGTTTGATTGGGGCCCCAGTAAGTCTTGATAAAAAATTAGACCCAAAGTCTTCACCTCTTGGCAAATTGCAGGGGGTTTTCTCCTAAAGAGGGAAGGGTGGAATTTTCCTCTTTTTGTGAAATGTATCCCCATGGTCTTGCTTGAAGAAAATTTGAACCCACATATTTTGCCCACTGTACAACCTGTTTATTGCAGCCTGCATGGTCCTTGCACATCCTGTAAGCTTCCTCCGACATACGTGAAAAGTCATCACATCAGATTACTTTAGCCCGAACGGGGGAACATTTTTACAATGCTTTAAGAAATGGAAAACAGGGGTAACTTAAACACCCCTTTGGGGGACCCCCCAGGTTAAAAAGAAACTGTTTCCCCCCGAACTCAAAATTTCCGTTACAAGGAGTTTTGTATAAAGGGTGGGTAATGCTCCTCTTAAACAATATCATACAGCTTCATGAGTATGCCATTCTTCCAAGTTGTACGTAAGCCTTTTAAAGGTCAAAAAAGCTCCCAAACATGTGACGTCGCTGTGCAAGGATTCTGTATACTTTCCCATCCTCATAAGTGCATCTGTGGTCGATCTCAATTTTCTAACCCTATGATAGGGGGTCAACATGTTTTTCTTTTTCTGCGCCTGTAAAACTAAATTTACCATTTTCTCCATCACTTCCCCGATGCAGCTGGTGAGAAATTGGGGCGTTTTTTTCCTGGTGCGGAAGCATTTTTACATTTTTAGGAACATGAATGATTTGCCTCTTCTATTTTATGGCACCTGTGCCCCCCCCCTATAACCTATTGAATAGGTCCAACAGGACTTCTGGGAGCTCCCCGGGTAAGTGAGATATCATTTGATATGGAATTCGTCATTTCCCTGGGGCAGTCCTTATGGAGAGCTAAAAGCAGAGTCCTCTCCTTGCGCAAAAATGGCAAATTGTAGGGAATTTCTCTGCATCCTACTGAAAAACACACTGGGTGTTGTTCCTTTTCATACAAAGAGTGGAATCAGCGTGTAAATGCTCCGGGGAGATCTCTGCCATGGGTTTAGCTAGCTCTTTAGCAAATTTTTTTTGTCTGTGATATTATGCCATCTACTTCAGAGCAGGTCCCAGATTTAATCGAGGAGACTACTTCTCCACGCCCCGGTCCTCTACCTCCTTTAAGCGCCGGGCCTTGGGGTGGGGTTTTTTTGAAATTGATAAAGGTTTTACATCTGGGGCGTCGTTTCAACTCCCTTAATGCATTTTTTCCTTGCTCTGACGCTTTTTGGGCATTCATCGCCACCGGGTACTGGAGGTCGAGTCTGTCCGCTATTTTTGGGGAAATGGATGCTTCTGCTGCAGGTGTTCGGATGTGAATGATTAACAGCATCTTAAACACACTGGAAATCATTCACAGATCCTTGCATACTGCATTTTAAATAAAAAAAGTTTCCGTCCTGCTTTTTAAAGCGCCATCTCTGCACTCCATTGCGGAAAAACCATTCACCTCCTCCAAAATTTTGGGAAAATGGTCGTTTCCATGAAAGTCTTCCATGACCTCCAATGAAGTTCCTGTAAACAGGTACCTATTAAAAGGTCTATTTGGGAATATCCCAGTTTGACTTGGAAATGTGGGGGAGTGTCACTTTTCATAAAACTTCATCTACTCTTAAAAAAGGACCCCAAAGGGCCCCTTTCCCTCGGGGTTGCACAAAGTTCCCCCCCGGGGTTGACGCCGACCTTAAAATCCCCCAAGAGAGAAATGGATGTGGCAACTGCCCAGTACATCTTCCAAATCATCTATGTTGAATTATGTGGAGGAAGGTAAGGGATCAACAGTGAAAGGTATGTCAACCCTATTCTCACACCTTCACCTGCGGTTTCTGCAGGTGGAGGGCCCGGGAAGGGAATATTTTGACGTACCATTACTGTACTCCCCCATGAGGTCCATTGTCAAAGGCCCCCATAAGGGGCTTAAATTTGGAATCCCTCAGGGAAATCGATGTTTTCCCTATCAAAATCTCTTGTAACATACACAAAGGGATTATTAAGCTACAGATATTGCTTTTCCCCTTTTTGCATAAATTTCCCCTGCATTTCCCTTTTGGTTAGGGTATCCCTTCTTATATTTTTTTTTCATGGGGGTTTTGCACCCCTGTGGTAAAGGGTTTGCCTCACACCTTTGGGGCTGCCCCTTTTCGGATCCTGGAGTCCCTTTTTAATGGTTTTTTTTAACTGTGGACATTTCCACAGTTTCCCTTGACAGGTTCGGGATTTTTTTGCCGGGGCAAAGGCGGCCAGCCTTTGCTTCGGGGGCATTCTTTAGCAGCGGAGGCCCCTGTGGATGTTGTGGCAGCTGGAGTCTTTTGCACAGGCTCGGTTCCCTTTCCCTGGCAAGGGGGGCCCTGACCCCTTTACTTCGGGGCATTCTGCCTACAGCAGGGGCCCCTTTTGATGGGGTTGGCAGCGGAGCTTCACCTTTGGGGGCCTCTGAGCCTTAAAGTTGGCTCCAAAGCCCTTATTTGGGAGGAGGGTCTCCTCAAAAACCCCCCTCATCCTATTTCCTTTCTGGGGGAAAAGAACTCAGGCAGGTCAGCTTTTGGGGATTGGGGTTTTAGGGGAAATGGCAGAGTGTGTGGTGAAAGAAGCATTGGGGGCAGGGTTGGGTTGGGAAGGGGGATGGCTAAAACCGAAGCAAAGGACCTACCTGGCTGTGAAAACGCACACGGGGCTGTCGTTTTGCCTCTAAAAAACAATTTTCTCCTTCTCCTTATTCCAAATATTTTCCCTTTTCAAATTTGTATTTTTTACTTTGCTTGAAAAATTTCATAGCTTTTTTGCGTGGTAAACATTTGGTTGTCATCCCCTTTGATGCCTTTTTGTACACACTTTACACATACTTTTGGTTGCCCATTTTCTTTAAAACGGAAAGAGTTGGCTCCATGCCCAAAACCCTTTGGGCGGGGGAAGCACCGCATGGGTTGGGCACATATGGTTTTACCTTGGGGTGGTACCTGCTAACTTAACCGACCTGGAAGGACTAATGTGTTAAAGTTAGAAAAAGGGCTGGTGTCGCTTTTCCAAACCCACAACTTTTTTCCCCAAACTTTTTACTGCCACTACTTTAAAATCCTCTAGTTCCTCAACAGTTTCTCCTCAAAATACCTCATAGGTCTCGGGAAAAGAAAATTTTCCCTTACACTGATTGGGGGTTTTGTGGGGAGAGCTAAACTTGACCCCCCAGGAATGTTGCATTCGCACGCAGACGGTCCTCTCTCTGGTGACGAAACCCATATTGGGGTACCACTCGCTGGGGGGTGATGCGAGGATCCTTTGACATACTTAAACTATTTCCGATAAACTTAAAAAATGTCAGATCCTATCAATGGTCTTCACTCCGGGGTCTTCATAGAATGCTTTTATTTACCAGGAAAATCCCCTTTTAGTGGATTGAGGAGGACTTTTCCCCTTCTTACCGGGTTTGGGGAGCCCGGGCCTTACGATTCCCTTCTTTCCCCTTTTGGGAAGCTGAAAGGTTCCAAAGTGAAAATACGTGATGTTCCAGAGAGAATGGTAAGGGATTGCGCAGGTCGTCAAAAAGAGAGCTAATCTTTGAAAATTTGTGTACCATACAATTTGTTTTCTTCTTTCCCCTCACCCCCCCACCCACCAGGGGTCTACGAGGGGAACTATAGTTGGGGCTCAAAAAATCCCCCAACAGCCACAGGGGTAATGAGGAAATTAGCGCCCTTTTACGTACTGATGGCATCGCGGACCTTGCACTACCGCTGAATTTTGCCTGCTTGCCCTACCATTTTTGACCACCGATTGACTTACCAGGCCTTGATCAAGCCCCCTCTAACTAAAAAAAAGGACCAAGATTGACTATTGATTATTCAAATTTATCTGCCCGTCAACAGCTGCCCTTGGGGAAAATACCTTGTTAACTAAAATATTAAAATGTTTAAAACTTTAAAAATTATCAAAAATATTTACAAATAACAATAAATAGTTTTAAAAATAAAAACATAAATTTTGCTCAAGTGCAAAAAATATTGCAAACTTATGCAAAATTAGATTTTATTGAAAATATTGTCTCCCTAAGGAAATTAATAAGACCCTCAGCCCAAAATTTTCCCCCCAATACTTTTTCAGTGTATATGGGGGGCAAGTACTATTTTTTGGTCGAGAATGTTGCACATCTTTCCACTACATGTGCGATCGTTAATGCTCTTGCATCCCTCACAAAGTGCTTCTTTTTGCCATCATTGGGCCCTGATCATCTTGTGTGCCTGATTCTTAGTCTTGTTAAACAACTACCACTTTTGGGTTTGGGATGGATGCTATTTTCCCAACTCCCAAGTCTCTCAAATGTCTCGCAGTTTTTTTTTTCGGGGAGGATGCCTCCTTTTTCCCCTCCATTTATCTTTAATGGCTTTTGGGCATCCCTCAAAAAGTCCCTTCATTTTTGCCATTATTCCCCCATGATCATCTTTGTGCCCGATTCTTTATCTTTTTAAAACAACTTCCACTTTTGGGTTGGGGATGGATGCTAGTTGCCCAACTGCCAAGTCATCTCTAATGCCCTCCAGTTTGTTTCTGGGGGTATCCCCCCCATTTTTCCCTCCATTTATCACGAAGACAATTTCTGATGCTGGGTTTCAGGTCGGTGTGGGGGAGGGGAAAACGGCACCCAAAAGGCTGAGCCAGCTCCCTTCGCCTTCGATCAGCTCGCTCATTCCCACTGACCCCAAATGCCGGCCCCCAAACATAGGTTATCTTTTTACTGTTGACATCATGCAAGCCATCTTAAACCTCCCTCACTAAGGGATGGATGATTTAAAGCTTTGATTGTTTTGCAAGGCCTACGAGAGCAAAATATATCCACAAAGGGGTTTCTAGATCTCTATCATTTTAAACGCTGAAAGGAGGGCATGTAACTCTCAGTGAAGTCGAGGCTGCTAAAAAAGCTCCCCAGATGCAGTCTTCCTTCTGCTCACTGTGCAAAACCACACCATTTTCGATTTCGAACCATCTGTAAAAATTGCATCTGATCCCCGTAATTTGAAATGTCTGAGAAATTTCCCCGGGCTTCTGCTTCGGATCCTCCCCTTTCCCCAATTCCCGACTAAACCCACTCAATTTTGTTTTAGTCCAGTGGAAATTGGGGGATTCCCCAACACCAAAACCTTAGAGAGTTTTAAAATTAGATCTCCCAAGATTCCTCTTCCCTACCATGGTTTGGGCATCCTCAAGGGGGTTGAAAAAAAATCGGGATGTGGGAATCCTGGAATCCTTTGTATCTCGTGTGTAATCAGATTCGTGTATTCCGGTGAAATAAAAGGGGGGTTCCCCCTTTCTCGCAACGGGCTCCACAGGTAAAGCCTAAAACCCCCAGTACAGATTTTGAGACTTCTTATAAACCGAGTCAAACATCCGTAAACAGGGGGAGTTGCAGAGAAAGCTTCACATCCATAATCAACTTACTACGAATAAGCGCTGGGTAAAGCCGCAAACGTTGTGCGGTCTCCCCCCAAGATAGAGTGAAAACCCTAAAAAACTAATCTTTTGGCCTTCACTTTAAACTTTTTAATGTGAGCACCCATGTAACCTTGATAAAAAATTAGCCCCCAAGTACTTCACCTCTTGACAAATTGCATGGGTTTTCCCCAAAAATAAGGGGAAGGATGGAATTTTCCTCGTTTATGGAAATCATAGCCATGGTCTTGTTTGGGGGAAAATTTAAAACCCATGATATGTTGTCCATGTAAAACCTGTTTTACTGCACCCTGCATGTGACCTTGCACATCCTGAAGCTTCCTCCAGCTACAGTGTAAAGTCATCCAATACAGATTACTGAGACAGAACTTGGAAAAACCTTTAAAATGTCATTTAAGCAATGCAAACGGGTCCACTTAAACACCCTTTGGGGGACCCTTCCATTATTTTCCGGTTAAAAAAAACTGTTTCCCCCCCCGAACTTTAAATTTCCTGTTAGCAAGGAAGTTTTGTATGAAGGTAGTATGCCCTTTTAAAACCAATGTCTACAACTTCTTGAGTATGCCAGGGTTTCAAAGTCGTATCATAACCCTTTTCAAAGTCAAAGAAGATGCTAACGGGGACGCGCTGTGCGAGGAATTCTGTATAGCAGTTTCCATCCTTACAAGTGCATCTGGGGTCGATCTCAATCTTCTAAACCCATATTGATATGGAGTCAGCACTTTTTTCCTTTTCTAGCATCCATTCAACCTAATTTTTACCATTTTTCCACTTGCAGATGCAACGGGTGAGGGAAATTGTCTTTTTTCCTGGTGTGGAAGCATCCTTGCCGGGTTTAGGGACGGGAATGTTTTAAGACTCTTTCCATGGGAGGGCACTGTACCCCCCCTATATATCCTATTGAATAGGCCCAAACAAAAACTTCTGGAGCTCTCTGGCAAGTGGAATTTTTTGGTATGGAATTCTCACTTCCTGGGGATCTTACGGCAGAGCTGCAAGCGAGTCCTCCCCTTTGCGCAAAAGGGCAAATTGATGGATTGATTGATTTTAAAATTATCTGCCGCTCAACAGCTAAGGTCATTAGCGGCAAAATACCTTGTTAACAAAAATTTTAAAAATTTTTTAAAATTTAAAAATCTATCAAAAAATCTTACAAATAATAATAAATAGATTAAAAAAAAAGCATAAATATTATCTCTAAGTGCTAAAATTTTGCAAAAACCCATTATGCAAAATTAAATTTTTTTAAAAATATATCTCCCAAAGGAAAATTAATAAGCCCTCTATGTCACAATCCCCCCCAATACGTTTTTCAGTGAATGGGGGAGACAAAGTACTACTCTTTGGTCTGAAAATTTGCACTTTTCCACTACTGGGGGATCGTTAATGGCTCTTGGTATCCTTCACAAAGTGCTTCATTTTTAGCCATCTTTGGGCCCCTGAGTCAGTCTTTGTGCCCGATTTCTTATCTTTTTAAATACAACTTCCCTTTTGGGTTGGGAGGGTGCTATCCCCAACTCCCAAGGCTTCTAATTCTCGCAGTTTGTTTCTGGAGGTATGCCTCCATTGTTCCCTCCTTTTTATCCAAAAACAACTTCGATGCGGGTTTTTCAGGTCAGTGTGGGGGAGGGAAAAACGAGCTACAAGGCGGGCGGCAGCTCCCTTTCCCTTTCTGTCACTCGCTCATTCCCCTGAACCAACATGCGCTGGCCCCCACATAATTTTAATCTTTTTCGTGTTGACATCAGTCAGCCAATCTTAAAACCTCCCTCACAAAGGGAGGGGATGATTTTTAAGCTCTTGATTTTTTGTAAGGCAACGAGAGTAAAAAAATATATCAAACGAATGGTTCGTAAGATCTCTGTCATCTTAACTGCTGTAAGGTGGAAATGTAACTCTGCAGTAAAGTGAGGCTGCTAAGAAAGACTGCCGATGCAATCTTCCTTCTGCTCACTGCTGAAAAAACCACGCCATTTTCAGATTTCAACATCTGTATAAATTGCATCTGGCCCCCGGGTATTTAGAAAGTGCGAAAATTTCCTCGGACTTCTGCTTCGGATTCTCCCCTTTTCCCCAATTCCGTAAACCGCTCAACTTGATTATCCAAGGGGAAAATTTGGGGGAATTCCAAACAGCCAACCTTAGTGAGCTAAAATTAAAGATCTTCCCAAGACCTCTTCTCCTCCCAAGGATCGGCTACTTAAAGGGGGGTTAAAAACCCAAATCGGGAGTAGAGCCCTGGCCTTTGTATCTCGTATAGAAAAATCGGGTTTTCTGTTTCTCGGTGTAATAAAAAGAGGTGGTTCTCCACTCTCGCATAAGGGACTCCAAAAGGAAGACCTGAAACCCCCCAAAAGATTCTGAGACTTCATTATAAACCGAGTCTCCATCCGTAAAACAGGGGGAGTTGCAGATGAAAAGCTTCACATCCATAATAAACTTACTACAAATAAGCCTCGTAAACCGTATAGCTTTGTGCGGTCTGCACCCCAAGATAGAGTGAAAGCCCCCGAAAAATACAAATGCTTTTGTAGCCTTTACTTTAAAACTGTTTGATTGGGGCCCCTGTAACCTTGATAAAAAATTAGACCCAAGTACTTCCCTTTTGGGACAAATTGCAGGGGTTTTTGCTCCAAAATAGAGGAAGGAGGGAAATTTTCCTCGTTTGGGAAAATGATACCCTGGCTTGCGGGGGGAAAAATTTGAACCCGTGATATGTTGTCCACTGTAAAACCCTGATTTATGCAGCCGCATGTGTCCTTGCACTCCTTAGTTCCTCCTGAGCAGTACAGTGAAAAAGTCATCCCATACAGTTTCCTGAACAGAACGGGAACAGCCTTTAAAATTCATTTATAGCAAGGCAACGGGTCACACTTAAGCACTCCCTTGGGGGCCCCCCCTTCCGCTGACTTCCAGTTAGAAAACTGTTTCCCCCCACTCAAAAATTTCCTGTTAGCAAGGAATTTTGTATGAAGGTAGCCATCCCCTCCTCTTAAGCCAATTCTAAAACTTCTTAGTAGCCATGCTTCCAAGTATATCATAAGCCTTTTCAAGTCAAAGAAGACGCTATCATGTGACGTCGCTGTGCAAAGGGAAATTCCCTGTATAGCGTTTCCACCCTTAAAAGTGCTCTGTGGTCGATCTAAATTTTCTAAACCCATTTATATGGATCGAAACTTTTTTCCTTTTTCTAGCACCCGTAAACCCAAATTTTCCATTTTCCCCTCACTTGCAGATGCAGCGGGTGGGGAAATTGGTCGTAATTTCTGGTGTGGGAAGCTCCTTGCCAGGTTTGGGGCGGAAATGATTTGACTCTTTCCAGGGGATGGAAAACTGTACCCTCCCTATATTCCATTAAATAGGTCCAACAAGAACTTTTGGGATCTCTTTTAAGTGGTTTCCCTTTGGTAGGGAATATCGTCACTTCCGGGGGCATTTTAGGGCAAGCGCAAAGCAAGTCCATCTCCTTGCCAAAATGGCAAGTTGTATGGAAGTTCGCTGCAGTCCTACTAAAGAAAGACCTGGTGTTTTTCCCTGTTCAGCCCGAAGAGTGGAGAATGGGGCATGTAAGATCCCCCAGAGGAGATCTCTCCCATGGATTTTAGCTACTCATTGCACATCTTTTTTATCTGTGATGATTATGCCATAAATCTTCAAAGCGGGTGGTGACAGTGATGTGCTTTTTCCACGATTACCCCCTTTGTCCCATACCCATGCTAAGGGGGTCCGATTTAATCAAGGAGACAACTGTCTCCATGATCCGCCGGGCCCTCCTTTAGCATCGCCGGGCCTTGGCTGGGGTCTTTTTTTTTAATGGATAAAGGTTCCCCTTTGGGGCGTCATTCAACTGCCTTATGCAGCTTTTCTTGCTCTGACAGCTTTTTGGGCATTCATCAGACCACCATGGTCCCGGGAGGCCCCGCGGTAATGCCCGCTACTTTTGGGAATGGATGCTTCTGCTGAAAGGGTGATTCTGATGTGAAGTGATTAACGCATTTGAACACACTGAAATCATTCACAATCCAGCAATACTGCAGTTGATCAAAAAATTTTTCCGTCCGCTTTAAGTGCCATCTCTGCACTCCATTGGCGGGAAAAACCATTCACCTCCTCCAAAAGTTTTGGGAAAAAGGGGTCGCTTCCATGAAAGTTTTTTCCATAACCTGCCAAGTAAAATTTATCTTGAAAATCAGGTGAGCAATTGACAGGTCATATTGGAAATGTCCCGTTTGAATTTGGAAATTGTGGGGAGTGTCCTGTTCAAAACTGCTCACTCTTAGGGCAAGGACTCCAAGGCCCTTCCCAGGGTTTCACAAAGTGCCCTTCCCCAGAGTGATCCGCCATTGCCCCCAAAGAGTAGAAATGTTGGCAACTCCCCAAATAGATCTTAAAATCATTATGTTTGAGATTATGTGGAGGAAGGTAAAGATGCCATGAAAGGGTCTTTAAACCTTTTCTCACAGCCTTCCCTGCATGTTGTCTGCAGGTGATGGCCGGGAAAGGGAATATCTTGACGCCATTACTGCTACTCCTCCATGAGGTCCTTTTGTCAAAGTCCATAATGGGCTTGAATTTGGAAATCCTCTCGGGGGAAAATGGGATGTTTTCCCGGGTCAAATCTTTTTGTAGGCATACACAAAACTAGGTTACATAAAGCTATCAATGTTGCAGTTCTTTCCCATTTTCATGAATTCCCCGACAGTTCCTTGGTTAGGGTACCATTTTTTTAAACTATTTTTTCAAAAGGTTTTTTGCGGCCCTGGGTCAGGTTTGCCCTACACCTTTAGGCTGCCCCCCTTTCCTGGATTTTGGAGGCCCTTTTGGGGGGTTGTTTACCCGGGAACTAGTTTCCACAGGTTTCCCTTTTGACAGGCTCAGGTTTTTTCTTTCCCTGGCAAAGAAGGGCCCTGAGCCTTTGTTTCGGGGCATTCTCCCAGCCAGAGGCCCCGGGGATTTGGTGGCAGCTGGAGCTGCACTGTTGGATCCCGGGAGCCCTTCCCCTGACGGCTCCAAAGACCCCCCCTTTGAAAGAGTCTTTTGAAGACTCAGGTTTCCCTTTTTGCCTGGGCAAAGGACAAACCCGACCCTTTTGGTTCGGGGGCTTTCCCGCCTAGCAGCAGGGGCCCCTTGGATATGGTGGCAGCGGGGGCTGTCACCATTGAGGCCTCGGGACCTCACCTGATGGCTTCCAAAGCCCTTACTTTGGGAGGAGGATCTCTTCAATAGCCCCCTCCTCCACTCCGTTTCGGGGGAATTCACCGAGGCAGTTTCAGCAATTGGGGACTGGGGTTTTTTAAAAGAGTGGCAAGTGTGTGGTGAAAAAGAAGCTTGGGGAAGGAAGGGGTTGGGGGAAGGGGGATGGGCCAGAACCAAGCAAAGGATTTACTGTCTGTGCAAACAGCACACGGCACGCGTTTGCCTGGGGAAAACAAACTTTCTCCTTGCCCCTTATTATCAATTTCTTTCTAAAATTTGTCCCTTTTTACCTGCTTTGAAGAAGCTTCATGAGTTTCTTTGCAGTGGTAACAGCATATTGGGGCCCGGGACATTGTCATCTCCTTGTGCCCCTGTCGTCCACACTTTTACACATATCTTGTTGCCCATTTTCCTTAAAAACGGCAAGATTTGGGCTCCGCCCAAAACCCGGCAGGGGAAACCCATGGGTTGGGTACATAGGGGCTTTACCTTGGGGGGGTCCATGCCAACTTAACTGTTTTGGGAAAGGCCAACGTTTTAAAAATTTAGAAGGAAGCTGGTGTAGACTTTCCAAAACCGTAACTTTCTTTTTTAAAAACTTTTTTAACTGCCCTACATTAAATTCTCTAGTTCCTCTAACAGTTTCTCCTCAAAATCCTCATCGGGTCTGGGGAAAAGAAAATTCCCTTACACTGATTGGGGGTTTTTGTGAGGAACAGGAACTTTACCCAGGAATTTTCGCATATGCACGCAAGGGTCACTCCGTCTGGTGACAAAACCCTCAACTTTTTAGGCTACCTCTCGCTGGGGGGTATGAAAGGATCACATTGACATACTTCAAAAATTTTTCGATGTACTTTCAAAAATATCAAGACCCCTGATTGATCCCCTTCAGGGTCTTAACTATGGTACTTACTAATTGAATTTTTTTCATTTTACCAGGTAAATTTCCTTAGGGGATTGAGGGGACTCTTTCCCCTTCTTCCCGGGTTTGGGGAGCCCGGGGAACCATTACTTCCCTTTCTTCCCCTTTGGAAGCTGAAAGGTTCCAAAGTGAAAATACTGATGTTCCCAGAGGGAATGGTCGGGGATTGCGTGGGTCGTCGGGGAGAGAGCTAGACCCTTTGTAAATTTGTAGTACTCATACAAATTGGAATTCTTCATTTCCTCACCCCCCCCCCACCATGGGCCCAAAACGGGGGGAAGCTAAGTTGGGGCTAAAAATCTCCAACACCACGGGGGTAATGAGGAAATATACCACCACATTACATTTACTGATGGCTTCCGGGACCTATCCCTACCATAAACAGTACCTGCTTGACCCTGCCATTTTGCCCACCGTTGACTTGCCCGGGGCCTTTGATAAAGCCGCCCGTCTAACCAATAAAGGCCCAAAAGAGGTTTTGCAGCTGGCAGGGCGCACGTGCGCATCCCCAAACCTCCGGGCTCCTTCCCTCCTGGTAATACGGATGCCACGCAGGGCAAACAAAAACGTGGGAGATTTTCTCCCTGGTCCAAAGGAAATAACCGGGGGGGTGCACCCCCCTCTCAAGGCCCTTTGGGTCACCGGGAAGCCATTTTGTCTCATCCCTCCTGGTGCCCCCCTCCAGTAGGGGTCCCCCTCGGGCCCCGCTCACCAATCTTTGGGAAACCTAAAGCCCCCCCACCGGGCAAAGGCGCTTCCATTGGGGGGGGAATTTGTAGGGAAATTTTCTGCTGCAGCCCCTACTAAAAGAAAGACCTGGGTGTCTTTCCTTTTTTTTCAGCCCAAGAGGGGGAAAATCGGGCATGTAAATGCTCCAAGGAGTCTCTGCCATGGATTTAGCTAGCTCATTAGCAACATTTTTTTTATCTGTGATGATTATGCCTAAATCTTAAAACGGGGGTGACGTGTGTGCCTTTCCAGCGATTTTACCACCTTTCCCATCCCCAGTAAGGGGTCCCAGATTTAATAAAGGAGACTACTGTCTCCATGACGCCCGTCGGGGCCCCCTTTTAGACTCGCCTGGCCTTTGGGCTCGGGTTTTTTTGTAATTGAAAAGGGTTTACATCACTGGGGCGTCTTCAACTCCTTAATGCAGCTTTTTTTGCTCTGACGCTTTTGGATTCATCAACCACCATGGTACGGGGGGGAGGTCGGGGTAATGCCCACACTTTTGGGAAGGGATGTTTCTGCTGAAAGGGTGAATTCGTTTTGAAGTGATTAACACATTTTTGACACACTGGAAACATTCACAGATCCATGCAATACTGCGTTGTCTAAAAATTTCCATCTCTGTTCAAGTCGCCTCTCTGCACTCCATTGGCGGGAATACCTTCACCTCCTCCAAAAGTTTAAAAAGGGTCGCTTTCCATGAAAGTCTTCCCATAACCTCCAAGTGAAATTCATCTGTGAATCAGGTGAGACAATTGACAGGTCTATTTTGGGAATTCCCATTTTGAATTGGAAATGTGTGGGGTGGTCACGGGGTTCAATAAAACTGCATCTACTCTTGGAGCGGGGACTCCAAGGCCCTTCCTCGGGGGTTGAAAAAGTGTCTCCCCAGGGGTGATGCCGCCATTGAAATCTCCCAAGAGAAAAAATGGATGGGAAAACTGCTCAAGTAGATTTTCCAAATCATTAATGTTCAATTTATGTGGGGGAAGGTAGTAGATGAAAACAGTTGGGTCGTGTCAAGCATTCTCACACCTTCCCTGCAGTGTTGTCTGCAGGGGGAGGCCGGGAAAAGGAATACCCTGACTACCAGTACTGCTACTCCTCCATGAGGTCCTTGTCAAAAGCCCCAAAAGGGGTTTAAATTTTGGGGAATCCTCTCGGGAAAATCAAGTTTTTCCCTGGTCAATCTCTTGTAGGTCACAAACGGGGTTAATGAAGCTACAGATTTGCGTTTTTCCCTTTTTTGCATAAATTTCCCCTGACATTTTTCCTTTGGATTAGGTACCATTCTTTATACTTTTTTTCATAGGGTTTTGGCAGCACCTGTGGTAAAGGTTGGCCCTACCCCTTTAGGCTGTCCCTTTCCGGATTTTGGGAAGTCTTTTGGGGTTTTTACCCGTGGAACTATTTTTTCCCACAGGTTTCCCCTTTTGACAGGCTCGGATTTCTTTGCCTGGGAAAAAAGGCCCTGACCCTTTGCTGGGGGGGCTTCTCCCTCAGCAGAGGCCCCTGGGATGTGGGGGCAGCTGGACTGTCCCCGTTGAACCCCTGGAGCCCTTCCTGACGGCTCCAAGCCCCCCTTGAAAAATCTTTTGAACAGACCGGATTCCTTTGCCTGGGAAAAAGGGAAAAACCCGAGCCTTTGCTTCAGGGCATTCTGCCTACAGCGGGGGCCCCTGTGGATATGGTGCAGCTGGGGCTGTCACCATTGAGGCCTCTGGAGCCCCCCCCCTGTTTGCTCCAAAGACCTTACTTTGGGGAGGGTCTCCTCAATAGACCCCTCCTCCTACTCCGTTTCTGGGGGAAATTCACCTGGGCAGTTTCAGAAATTGGGGGACTGAGGTTTAAAAAAGTGGCAGAGTGTGTGGTTAAGAAGTTTGGAGGAAAGGGGTTTTGGGGGGAAGGAGGATGAGCCAAACCAAGAAAAGGGATTTACCTGTCTGTGCAACAAGCACACGGGCCGCGCTTTGCCTCTGGAAACAAACTTCCCCTTTGCCCCTTATTAAAATACTTCTTTCTCAATTTGACCTTTTAAACCTGCTTAAGAACTTCATGATTTCTTTGCAGGGGTTAACGCTTTTGGACCGGGACAGTTTGTCATTTCTTGATGACCTGCGTACCACACTTTACACATATTTTTGGGTTGTCCATTTTCCCTTAAAAAACGGCAAGAATTGGCTCCCCCCCAAACCCTGGGCAGTGGAAGCACCGCCTAGGGTTTGGCACTATGGCTTTACCTTTGAGGTGGACCTCCCAACTTAACTGATTCTGGAAGGCCCAAACATATTAAATGTTAGAAGGAGAGCGGGTGTAACTGTTCCAAACCGTCAAATTTCTTTTTAAAAAACGTTTTAACCGCCCTACTTAAAATTCTCTAGTTCCTCTAAAGTTTCTTTTCAAATCCTCATCAGGTCTCGGGAAAAGCTTCCCCCTTACCTGTTGGGGGGTTTTGTGGGGGAAAACATAAACTTGGCCCCAGGGATGTTGCATATCGCACTCAAGGTCACTCTCTCTGTGACAAACCCCTAAACTATCAGCTCCATCTCGCTGTGGGTGATGCGGGGTCATTTGACATCCTCACTTTTTTTTCCTATGTCTTCAAAAAATTCAGATCCATGATTGTACCCTTTAAAGGTTTTCCTACTAGGTACTTACTATAAAAATATTCTCATTTTTAAACCAGGTAAGATTTCCTTAGGGGTTGAGGAGGATTTTTCCCCCCTTTTTCCCTGGTTTGGGAGCCTGGAACCATTACGTTCCCATTTTTTCCCTTTGGGAACGGAAAGGCTCCAGATGACAACATTATGTTCCAGAGGGAATGGTGGGGGGATTGCGTAATCATCAGGGAGAGACAGTCTTTGTAAATTTGTGTACCAAAAAATTAGATTCTTCTTTCCCTCACCCCCCCACCCCCCAGGGAGTCCAATGGGGGGAAGCTAATTTTGGGGCTAAAAACTCCCAAAAACCACAGGGTAATGGGGAAAAAACAGCCCCTTTACTACGATGGCAGTCGCGGGACCTATCGCTACCACTGAATAGTACCTGCTTGACCCTAGCCATATTTGAAAAGCCGATTGACTTCCCGGGGGCCTTGATAAACCCACCCTCTAACCAGAAAAAGACCAAAGGTGTGTTCTAGCGAAAGGCGCAGCTGCGCTGGGGCAGCGTGCAGCATCGCTAAACCTCCGCCCTGCCTCCGGGTAAACGGGATCCCACACACGGAACACATGGGAGAGTTCTCCCTGCCCAAAGAGGGAATAAACCGGGGGTGGGTACACCACCCCTCTCATGGCCTTGGGGGCACCGAAGCCTTTTGTCTCATCCCCCAGGGTGACCCCTCCATATGGGTACCCTCTGGTCCGGCTCCCCAGATCTTGGGGACCTCAGCCCCCCCCCCCGGGCAAGGCGCTTCCTTTGGGGGGGGGGTGCTTAGCCCAGGTACACACCCACAACCCTCAATCACCTCGTTCTGAAAGAAAAAGCAGAACAGCTCCCCCCAAAACTGAGGGCAAACAAAAAATGCCTGCAACCGGGCGATTTCTCATATCAGGGGAAGGGCAGCCAAACCCAATAATAATTTTTTTTTTCTAAGGGAACTGAAAAAAAAAATACAAAAAAATTTTCTCACTCAGTCCCAAGTTCTGATGGGATCTTGTCCCCATCATTTCCCCATCTGGGAGTGGCAGGTGAGCTTGCACTCCGCAACTCATCAATCTTGGGAATTTTCCACTACCCCAGAGCTGGAAGGAGCTACCATAGTTCCCACCCAAAAAACCAAAAGGGAGTCGGGGAAGTACTCCCCCATCTGTCTCCTCAGCTTTTGGGGCCAATACGGCCAAGAGTGGTACAAAACCCAACTCCAATGAAAAAGGGGGACCCTCACTGAACCCTCCGGGGTTCAAAGGAGCTAAGCACAGCACCCCCATAGCCATTTCTTAAATACAATTACACGGGCACATCTGTGGTAGTACCCCTAGACCTGGAGAAGGCTTTTAAATTAAAAGAAATACGGCTATTCAGGAGACCCTGATCCAGGGGGGAATCAGAAGAAAGCTCTTGGCTCTTGTCACAGCACATGCTGAGAGACCCTGATCCAGAAGGGAATCAGAAGAAAGCTCTTGGCTCTTGTCACAGCACATGCCACTAGAAAAAGGAACGCCACAGGGTGGGGTCCTCAGTCCAGCCCTATTTAACACCATAATGTCATGTATTCTCAACAACATCCAGATCTTCCATACTTTGGGGTAAGGATTGATCGGACCCTCTCCTTTCATAAGAAGTTCCAGTACCTGGTTGACCAAACCAAAACAAGAACTAGACATAAAGAACAAAGATCATTCTATGTTCATGCCATCTGGCCCATTGTGGACTATGTTTCTATTGCCGCTGACTGCTACAAAGACAAAATTTCTCCCTGGACTCACTTATTAATCTGATGGCAGCACATTTCCTTTAAAAGGTCATCAAGTTCCAGGAACAAAAACAAAAAAAAAAAAAATTTGAACCTAAAAAAAGTCACAAGCTCTTTGCAAAACAACCCTGGCTGTCTCACACGCCAGGGTGTTAACCATCACTCAAGAAAAACTTCTTTTAAAGGGCATGGACTCTCCCCACCCCACTTTTTAAAGCCCCCCTTAGAGTTTTGCAAGGAAAAAAAAAAATCAACTTCATGCCTAGTCAAAAGGGCAGATGCTGAGAGGTCACTGCAGCCTTCTCTGGGTAGAAACCTACTTCAGGGAGGGGATCAGTCGACCCCTAAGCCCCTTCGCGCCGGCTTTGCAGAAAGGATGCCTCAAAATCCAGGGGGAACAACAACGCCTCCTCGCTACGGGAAAGGGGCAGTTGCTCATGGGACCCAAACCCACCGTCCCTGGGGGAAGGCACGGGGTTATCATACAGACCCAAAGGCAGCCTTGACTGTCAACAGAAAAAGTCCCCCAAAAAAATCTACCTCCTGACCATTGTGCAAACCATGCAGAAAAATTTGGCTCAGAGTAAAAAAAGGCATCAAGGTGAGTTTGCTGACAACAGCTTACACTGGCAGGGGTAACCCCCAAGCCTATGATCAAAAACCCAACCGAAAAATCGTTGGCGAAGTGTAATGCCACAGCTTGTGCCTTCCTCCGCACTTCACAGAGAGAAAACGAATCTTCCCCCTCGGGGCCCAAAGGTACTCAGACGCCATGGGCACGACCACTGGCACCCTGAAACAATAAAAAGAGGTACCAGGGGCATTCTTCACAGATCAGACTGCATGGCAGATCATAGACTTGACTATGCAAAGGTTTACATGCCCCTGCGGGGGCCGAAAAGCCACCCTGGGGTTTTGAGCTGTAAGCACCATTTTTGAACGGGACCCCCACAACACCGCCGGGGTTATAAAGGATTTTTGCCGCAGCTTAAACCATGGCGGGGAGAGCGCCTGCTGGCAATCCCCCAAAACCCCAAAAAGGTAAACATAGGTGTCAGAGAAAAAAATGAAACCTTAAAGGGCCCCAAAAAGGGGACACAGGCCGGCCATGTTGGAAGGCCCGGGGAAAGTCCTTTTGATCTATTAAAGAATGAATCGAGTTGAACCGTCCTTT
>NC_051425.1:3483332-3495832 GCF_015228065.2 Penaeus monodon | reverse complement strand
CGCCCTTTGGTTTCACCCTGGCATCGGACATCGATTCTCCTCTTTATTTTTTTACATTAAGGTAAAACCCAGGTCACGACAATGAATCCTTTTAATTTTTTTCCCTGTCCCTGCTCGCATCGCTATTTCATTAAGTTATTGTTTTGTTCTTTCGGAAGTTTCATTTCCTTTAGAAGTTCAAAAAACTTTATGTCGCCCCGGTCACTGGCGTGACGTCACTTCTGCCACATGGTTGTGCAGGGGATTCCCCCACCAGACCCGCTGTGGCCTGGGGAGGGAGAGGGGGCGTGGTCTTTAGTTCAGAGAGTATGGCAGCTTTGAGGCCCGTGATACCCTCTGTGAAGATCATCTTTTTCACCCTTTCCGTGTGTAATTTGTTTTGCGTAGTTCGGGGCCTCTTCACCCCCACTCGCCGGCACCCCAAGAAAACCTGTGGGTGGTGACGTCACACGGGGCACGTTCGGGCGCTTCCCCGGCATGATTTTCAAGCTTGAAAACCTTTTTTGTATGTGCACAATGTATTTATCATATTTTTTTCCCTTTTTTTGGGTTTTCACAAAAACTGAAAGTAATACCTCCCAATTTATCCTTTAAAAAAGGTCGTCAAAAATTTCTGCGCGGTGAGCGACATACACAAAAAAATGAGGAGGGTGTCTCCTCACAAAAAGGTCGAGGGCGGTACCCCCCGGGCCCGGGGGGTCTTTCTGAGGGGGCCTGTAGCACTCGGTAGAGGAATTTTTTCAATTCCCTTTCAAATAAATATTTCACTCATGCACGAAATTTTGGGGGAATGAGCCCCAAAGTTCATGAACTCCTTGTACTACCTCCTTGTATATGACACAAGAGATTCGTGTGTAAGGGACGAGGCACGAGAGCACGGGCACCACACAACCTTTCCATATGAGTTCACAGTGTGTACTGCCTTCAGGGCACTGTTCAGTGTCTAGGTCTTGCACCCATAGAGTAAAACAGGGATCAACAGCGCTCTGAAGAGCCTGATCTTAGTTCTAGTCAATATCGACAGCGCCCAAAAATCTCCCCTTGATGATCCTAAAAACCATAGGTCGACCGACTCTCGAGTGACTTCCGTCAGAACCCTTTGTCACTCGCATACCAACAAAATAATAACATCCAAGATTCAATGTTCTCATGATAGACTGCCCAACTGAACATCGACACCACAAGCCCCAAAATTCCCGAACCTTGGTCTTGGGCCGCTGAAACCCAGAGCCCCAATGGCTTCGCCTCCCCCCAGCGCACCCCAAAATATTTCCAGGACCTGCAATGTCTCCGTAGGTCAAAGCATCATCGGGAAAGTCAAGGTCGGGCCTTTAATTACCAATTGATCCCCACAGGAACTACGCCGCCTGTTTCGTCCATACAATATTAAAAAAAGGGTTGGGGCCAGGACACATCCCAGCCTCACCCCGGCAGACACCAGAAAAAGGGCAGAGATGCCCCCCCCCCCTCCCACACACACACACTTGACAGCACTTACGGTATCTGTATACAGGCCAGACAGCAAACTGATTATGACAGGGGGGATCCCACAGAGACCCAGTAGGCTCCAGAGGCTCTCCCGGTGCAATGAGTCAAAAGCCTCTTTGAGATCAACATAAGCTGCAAGCATACCTTGTTGAAACTCAAGTTGGCATTCCACAAGGACATGAATTGCTAGGACATGTTCTACAGTTGATTTCTTGGCTGTAAAACTAGACTGCTCAGGTCTCAGTGCTCGTAAAAGGTTGTCGTACACTCGCACCAAGAAAAGATGAGCAAGGACCTTGCCTGGTACACAGCAATGTAATACCTCTATAGTTGCCGCAGTCCTTTTGGTCCCCTTTCCCTTTCCGGATATGGATGACCAAGCCCCTTTTTCAGTCATGAGAAATGGTACCAGTCTCCCAAACGGCACAAAGGACTGCATGCAAGCCACAGATCATGGCTTTTCCACCTGCCTTCAACAACTCCAGAGCAATCCCACAGACGCCAGCAGCCTTTCCACTCTTCAGCGTAGAGACCACCCTTCTCACCTCTTCAGTGGAAGGTGGTGCCTCACTGATTGGTGGATCAGCCACTAATGGCTGTGTGCCAGCCAAAGGTAGTTCTGAAGTTAGGGGATCTACCCTATACAGTTGCTCAAAATACTCAGCCTAGGGGGCCTTGTACTCACCCGGCTCCAACACAACGCGATCATCCTCTGCCCTCACCAAGCCCAATTGAGAGATGGACTTTGACCGGCGTTCCCCAGGGCTCAGAAAGCAGGTCAAAGGTCATTTTGGGCAAAATGACCTTCCAGTTCGTCCATGATGCCCCTAAAATACCTTTCTTGGTCCATTCTCAAAGAGTGTGTGTGTGTGTGATATGGCCACCATCAGTTGATGTCGATTTTAGCATTATTTTGAAGAGCAAGCTGTTGACCATGTACTAGGTTCCCTCTCTCCACACAGCTGATGGATCCAAAGGAACGGAATAGACCGATATTGTTTGGCACCAGTGACATCGCAGGAGTTGCCAGAACGAGGTCGAAAGTGACAAGGAACTGCCTAAGGGATTCCGGCTCCGGATTTTTCCTCGGGTTGACTCCCGAAACCTTTTTCATCTTATAGATGCTACAAGGTAGTGGATTGTTTTGTATAGGGTGAACTCCCATAGCCTTTGACCATGCACGGAGTGAACTACAAAGCAGGAGTCTGGCACCACTGTTGTATTTACGTGATACTCACCCAAAACATGTGTGTATGAATGCATGCATGCATGCATGCACACACACACACACACACACACACACACACACACACACACACACACACACACACACACACACACACACACACACACACACACACACACACACACACACACGGATTTGCAAATACTGGGTTAATCTTACAAACATACGATAGTCTTGCCCGACTGCTGCCTTATAGGTCAGTCCGTGTATGGTCATAGACTATGGGAGTTCACCCGATACAAAACAACAATACCACTACTAAAAATATCTATTATATTGAAGCCATACATATGTGTGAAATATGTTTACTTTTAGATGGTTTTACACGTACTCAGCCATCAAAGAGTCAATTAGTAGACCTACATGATCTTACCTCTAATTTTCTATTTTTAATTTTGGTGTCCCCTGATTTTTCTTAAATCTTTTAAATGATATCAACTTTTATATCCATCATCTTGTTTGTCTTTTCTATTTCAACTATAGTCTCACAAGAATAATATCTGAGGATACCGAAATACCATAATCAATTTTGAAATTTGTAACAGCAATTCTCATATGTATTAATAAGTAACAATATTCTCGGGATTTTCTTCGATGTCATGAACTGAATTCTCATACTTTATTATTAATAAGTCTTTTTCTGTCATTATCTGCCACTTTCATCTTCGATCAGACATAACTATGTATAATTAACCAGATCTTACCAGAACTTTCAACATTTATTAATATTAATTTCTCTACACTAATCAAGCTAGAATCGAGTTTGCTCAATTATTTTCGGTATCAGAGATCTTTTTTAAATATTATTCAGCTGAATCTCACTTGTTAAACATTTAAATTATATATAGAGAGAGAGAAAAAAATCAAGAACAATAATTTCACTAGAATATAGACATCCACAATTCATAACACCACTTTTGTAAGATATACCAATTACTAAATTCCTTGCTTTATGACAAATGAAGTATGCAAATGAATTTTACCACAACTACACCACGCCGCAATTTAGACATCAACATTAATCTCTTTTTTGTTTTGTTTAACTTCAAATTTACAAATATAAACAAATCCACCAAACAAATGAAATAATCCTAAACATCACACCCTAGAAACCACCCTGTTAATTATTAATTCTTAGTTTTCATATTTGCACATTTAAATTGATTATGATCACTGTTTACTGCCACTCATACCATATTCTTCACAACAACATACTGGATGCAATACACCTTTTGCCCCCTTCTTGTAGCAGCAATACACCTGCTTCAGCTTCATTGCTGTCAACCTGGATTTTAAATGCTATATGCATATTTAGACCTTTTAGAACTGGTTCAGCACCAGTTGATTCTTAAATTTTGGAAATGCTTGTTGAGATTCCTCTAACAACGGAAACTTCCCCTTTAGGCTGGTGTGACCAATGATACAGCATCAACAAATCGCTTAACAGCTTTACGGTTCTTGGAACTAGAATGGCTTTAATTGTTTTTTACTTTGGCATTAATTGTACAAACCACGCGATAGCTTACCTCTACCAGGATTAGTGTTACTTGTGATACTCGTAATCTGCAGAACAAGGTCTCAGTCTTTCTGTGTGGTGACTTCTGTGTTTTGCTGAAGACAAGATCATCTAAATAAGTTCTATTCAACACTGTTGTTACCTATGTGATGAAGCACTGGAAGTGAACTAAAATATAGTAACTAACTAAAAAAAAAAAAAAAAAAAAAAAAAGTGTTTAGTGTATATCACGATCAATTTCGTTTTGAATTATCTTTGAAGTACACCTGATCCTGAACCTTAAGCATATCTAATTTAATTACAAAGTTTGCTTCTCCTAGGAAGTCAGTTACATCATCTATCTGTAGCAATGGGAAACGTTATAATCAACACAAGTACGCTAAGTTGAATCAGGTTAGACACTAATATAGAAGGAGACGCCCATTCACTATGTCGTGGTGTAATAATATTGTTTTCTGTTAGATATTTAATTTATTCAGTTAACACCTTGAACTTATCAGGTGACATTCTATATATTGCTGTTTAACCGGTTTTGCTTCAGGAAAGAATCTATTACATTTTACTACAGTAGGGAACTCTGTATACCACTAACAAATCGGCGTAAGTGGTATATTTCCTTGAATGTTTTAGTTACATCACTGTCTCTTTAACTTTGTGTTAACACACTTTTCAGGTGAAAACCATCATTCATATTTTTTTTTCGATCTTAAATAACTTCTACCTGTTCTCTAGAAGCAAGTTTTCATAAACCACTCATACTTTTCTATGTTAAGGGGGTAGTAATTGCATAGTTCAGATCCTTTATTTATTTAATCATTTCATGAGGACCACTAAATCTAGGTTGCAAAACGTTTACACCATATCTGCAACACTGAATTATCCATTTCCAGAGCCTGTCATGATCTAATTTCATTTTATGCTAAAAAAAAAAAAATAATAATAAAAAAAAAAATCTAGTCAAGCCGTCTTAACTTAACTTTTCTCACATGAATTTATTACACTTTAGTAACAAAATTTACCATTTTCACTGTTTATCAAATCCTTCACTTGGCCACAAATCTGATAACCAAATAACAATCCACAGGCTGAATAACCTAAACTTTTTGTCTTGCACCGTTTTTAGCATATAGCATGAAAGAACAATTTTATACCATTCTTCTTCAACTTCCGTACAAAACTTTGTTAACATGTATATGAAAGTTTGATGTAAATGTTCTCCTGGAATTCAGGCGTGGTAAGTAGTTGCATAACAATGGGCTCGATTGTATCGAATGTTCACATAATCTCTTTAAATTCTTTAGTACCTTTTGAGTCCTGATTACTTTGCAATATCTTTGGCAAATCTAATAAGGTAAATAATTTGATCAAAATGGTATTATAGTTTTTATGTAATTGTAAACCGTAGAATGGCATCTGGATACCTTATACTAATGTACATTTATGTAGACAAATGTTTTCTTCTCTTTTCCATTGGTATGCGCCCAACACACTCAAAAATAACTTCAAAGAAATGTTCTCCCGCTACTGGGATTGGTTCTAATAATGCAGAGGGTATAACCTTATTTGACATGCCCACAGTTTGACATAGTTTACATGTATACGAAACTTTTTTCGATATAAAATTATTCCTGGCAAATAAAAGTAGTTAGTACTCTTTCCTAACGTCATAGTCTCTCTTACATAGTTACAATTGTGTTGTGCATATTATTCCAATCGTAATCTGAAGATTCATTTCATGGGTGATTTTTTTCCTTTGATATAATATGCCTCACTGTCACTTCACTGTCTATATCTTATAAAACTACATCAACCAGTCACCAAGACGTATCTGTTTCCTTTCAATTAGTTCTAAGTTTAAGTAAACTATACAGTTACCAATGTTATAATGACAATGATAATAATATATTTCTCGTAATTATTAACAACTTATTCTTTTAGTGATCTCTTGATAAGAACCTCCGACTATATTCTTTCTAATCCTTCAGATGGAATTATTTTAAAATAAGGAAAAATACTATATGCTTAACACTATTAATATCGATGTTATTATTATGTTATTAACAATATCATATTTCATATGAATGCCGACTTAAACTCAGAGCCCTTTGGTGTAGAATGCGGTGATTATTTACACGTCTAACCGAGAGGAAGGTTAAGAAGGTATGAGGGGAAGGGGAACAGAAGGGGTAGAAAAATGAATAGAGAGGGAGAAAAGGAGGGAAGACTGTACAAAGAGAAAAGGGAGATTTGGAAGGGGAAACGGAGGGGACTCAGAAAGGAAAAGGGGATGGGGAAGGAGAGTAGGCTAGAGGAAAATAGAAGAATGTAAGAGGAAGGGAAGGGGATAAAGGACCGATGAGGTGGGGAAATTTCAAGGAGGGAGAATAAAGTGAGTAGGGCTTAATGTTGGAGAGAATGGTTGAATAAAAGGAAGATTTGGGAATGAGAGAAGGGGTAGCAGAACGAAAAAGGGAAAGGTAGAGGGAGAGAGAAAGGAAAAGGGTGAAGGAGAACGAGAGGTAGAAGAATGAGGGCGAAAGAGGCCGAGAGGTGAATATCTTATTTTCACTGGTAATACTAGAGTATAAAAAACAGCATTTCCGAAAATCAAATAGGTAGGACTATTAACCGAGTCCTCGTTAACGAATCACTTGTGGAACCATTTATGTAAACACAAAGTGGGCAGTTGGTTAAAACAGTAGTGCAATAAATAATAGCAATAAAACAACAAAATTAATATAAAAGTTAGAACTTTGCAGTCAAACTGCCTGATGAGGTCATTGTGTAAGACTGCAGTTTCATTTCTTACAAATGTCCGATTCTTATTCATGCAATTAATTATACTGGCGTCCCAACTACTTAGTGTGAAAAATAACATGAAATTAGCAGGGTGAGTCATCACTTTTTTATGTTTTCTCTTCATTTTCGTGATAGACGAGGCCCGAGAACCCCACATTTGGTTTATATTTCACCCGGTTAACGACTTTTTTTGTGATTATACTTCTTTCACTAATGCAGTAATAGGAATTTGCAAATTAACTCCCTAACATCGGTATGGATCTTTATCCGTGCGGCGATGACAGACATCATTGCCACACGCACATATGATATTGGGTTCCATACTTGCCAATGACATTCCAGAGTTTAATTCATTAGAGGATTTCGTGGGAGATTCTTTAGACAAGATTTTCAAAATCCATTTCTGTGCTCTGTACTATACCAGACAAATTTTAGCTCATTTCATGTGGTGCTAAGACCTGGAATGTTTGTTTGGACCAATGATGAAAATTCGTCTAGGAGCGACCCAGGCATTTGCTAACTTGGTTTTGTGTAGAATCTCCAATAGTTACCACAGACTAAATTTGTTGAACCCTTTCCGGGTGTCGGCGGAAATATATGGCAGGAGTCATTCTACACATTCTGCCTCAAATATGTTTATCCTTTGCCTATAGTTCTAGCATGAATTCTCCAGTGTTCAGATTCATTCAGACAAAATATTGTTTGATTGCTGCTGTATTAAATATTTAGCGCTAATTTTGGTAAATATTTACCTTACAAAACAATCGTGTACACACATACCTGTTTCTCAGGTAAAACTAATATCGAACAGAAGAAAAGAACTCAGTAAAGGTTCCCACATCTAATAACTACTATAATGTCTATTGATCTCCAAAAACCTATGCCCCTTGCCTCTGCCTCAACACGACTTTGTGTGCTTAGTGTCACGCGAGAGCAGGCGGGAGGCGAGGACGCACTGTGCTGCCTTGCACCTATACCGCGACCGAGCGGCATTTAAGGACAGGCTTGCCAGGTACGAACTCTATTCTCTTTCTCTCTCTAATACACACACACACACACACAGATGTATATATATATATATATATATATATATATATATATATATATATATATATATATATATATAATACACACACACTTATATACATACATATATATATATATAATATATATATATATATATATATATATATATATATTATATATATATATATATATATATATATATATATATATATATATATATATATATATATATATATATATATATATATATATATGTCGTGGCCAGCTCCGTCATTAGACGCAGCTCCCCACGATTTTCCCGTCTGTGATCTACTATCAACTTGTCGTGGCGAAATGCTTTATCTATTCACACGAATTTGTCAAAGGCCCGGGATAATAGTTACCGCTATAAGTTAGAGCATGGGGTCTACATCAAGGAAAATTATACATATGGGGGGGTCGTTTTGAACAGCTATCTACAAATTTTCTAAATGCGATCCCTTAGCTATTTGAGGGTTTATATATTCCGTATATTCAGTTCCTGTTCTTAGTTTGACATTTTCGTTACTTGTCTTTATTTTAATGACTTACCATTTGGCCCTTAGTGTTTTTATTTTAATTCCTACATTCTAATTAATCCCTAATTCTATAACTAACTTTAGGTAGGTTAGTTTGTATCTTTAGGGTTGTCTTCTACCATGTCACATGCTATTTTACCCCTGTTTTATTTAAAACACCGTGAGAGAACCGTCGGCCAAGGAAATGGGCGGGGTCAAAGTTTCTCTGGCCACCTTCGACGGTGACGGTCGGGTCTTCTGTCTGAGGGGGTTGAGGCAAGGAGGTCCGAAAGGCAGGGCTCAGCTGGTCGGAGTAAGTGGTCGTGTACGCGTGGTGGTCGACAGGTCGCAGTGGGTAGGCTGACAATTAGAATTATTATTAGGAAATCCCGGTGCCTTCGGTTATTTTATATGGTTCCTTTTTATTGATTTTATTTTGTGTTTTTCAAATGCTGTATAATATATATATATATATATATATATATATATATATATATATATATATATATTTTTTTTTTTTTTTTTTTTTTTTTTTTTTTTTTTTTTTTTTTTTAATGCTGAAGTACCCCCCCCCCCCTGCCTGGTTTACCAAATGACTATTTTACCGTTTTAATTGTTTGAAATGTGAAATACATGTTCTCCTGATCTGAAACTTTATTGATGTTTCAATAAGTTCCTCGTCAACCAGTGATAATTATTGTAAAGGTAAAGAAAAGTAAATGGAAAACATCCTGTGAAGTTAAAAGGATCGGTGACCTGGAAATAGTGAAAATCTAATTCACTTGTGCACGGAAATTTCAGATAATAATCTTGAACTCCTGTTTAATAGAATACGCACCTGTAAAGGTAAACAAGAGGAAATAGACAGAACCGATAAATAACGAACATAATGATAAAGACCCTCAGAAATAACGATAATGAATGAAATATATCAACTATCTTTAACTCTGAAATTATAAACACTAAAGGAAAAATAGTGCCTCCTCAAATAGTTAAAGTAGATCTAAAAATAAAGCCCAGGCACAAAAAATAAAGCGTATAATTCTGATAAACGAGGGTCCTTTACCAACAAATCAGAGCAGGTTTGCATGCCCGTTCTAAAGAAACAAGCAGTTTGACCCGATCGATAAATACCCCGCGGACGGTGGCGCTAGTTTGATTGTTACCGGAGGAATTCCATACAAACGTTTGTTGTGAACGGTCGCAGAGGAATTTTTCATAAATACTATTATCTGCCGCCCACAAAACTGTTGGGCGAAGCATTAAGAATAAGTAACGATATTCATTTACGCCTCTTTTTCTTGTGGTTCCCCCGTACCTGGGAGGTATAGAGGTTAAGGGAAAATAATGAAGATGAGACAGTGGAGAGGAAATCGAACAAAATTAAGAGCTCCTTAATTACGCCTGCATATAGTCGAGACTAGCGAGTGTGAGGTGTGCTCGCTTGCGCGTCCTCCCCCTCGGTTTAAACACGCTTACCAACTCTGTCATACACGTACTCCACACACACATACATGCACACATACACGTTCTGTCTTTCTGTACATACTCTTGTATTTGCATTTCACACACGTATATATACGCGTTCCCACACGCAAATAAGTGGGTGGTGGCAGCTGAGGTGTGCAAGCCACAGGGGAAGACTTATCTATCTTGATTAAAAAGTAATTAATTGGTGTCACCTCCACCGCAGGTCGTCCGCTTGGTTCCCGCGCACACCTGACGCTATACACACACACACACACACACACACACACACACACACACACACACACACACACACACACACACACACACACACACACACACACACACACATATATATATATATATATATATATATATATATATATATATATATATATGTGTGTGTGTGTGTGTGTGTGTATGTGTGTCTATCCATATATACACATATGTACACATATACATATATGTATTTACATATATATACACACAAATATTCATATATATATGTATATATGTATTTATGTATGTATGTATGTATGTTGTTGTGTGTGTGTGTGTGTGTGTGTGTGTGTGTGTATACCTATGTGCACACACACACACACACACACACACACACACACACACACACACACACACACACACACACACACACACACACACATATCACACATATATATTATATATATATTATGTATATATGTATATATGTATGTTGTTATATATGTTACTAGTAGTGTGTGTACTATGTGTAAATCGAACACACACACACACCACAACCACACACACACACACACACCACACACATAAGTATATACATATATATATAAATATATATATATATATATATATATATATATATATATATATATATATATATATATATGATATGTATATATATGAATACCATATATATAATATATATTATACATACATATATAATATACATTATATATATTATATATATATATATATTATATATATATATATATTACTATATATATATTATATATATATTTATATATATATATAATATATATATATATATATATATATATATATATATATATATATATATATGTACATATATATATCGTATATATATATACGAGGACGTCCTCTACGTAACGAAGCCAGACAGACATTCAACTTGGCTTCGTTACGTAGATAACGTTCTCGTATTGTCCCAAGGAGGTTGTGCTTGCAACATACGCTAACGCGGCTAAACTCCGCTCACGAGAAAATCCAGTTTACCGTGGAGGAGGAGGAGGAGGATCAGAAACTACCTTTACACTCTGATTCATCGGGGTGACGATGGCCTACGTTTCTTTGTATACAGAAAGCCTACAAATAAAGATGATTATATTCATTACTACTCCGCCCACAGCAACAAAACGAAATTTGGTGTTGTGGTTGGCTTCTTCCTCAGAGCACTGAGGATCTGCAACCCTGAATTTCTTGAGGATGAGGTTGCCTATGTAATTAGTTCTTTCATGAAACACAAGTATCCCAGAGGCTTCCTGCTAAACCTCAGAAAGAAGGCGGAGAGTATACTCGTAAGAGCAGACCCCACACCCTCTTCTAGCAATGGTCTCACATTACCGTTATGTAACATTTCCCAGGCGATCAGCATATACTTCGGCAAGACAGTGAGAATCGCCAGCACATCCAGGGAAAAGATACATGACTTAATACGTGACAGGAAGCAGCCCGAAAGCAACCCTTGTAGTGTTGTATATCGCACACCCTGCAGCGGTTGCGATACAGTATACTTTGGGGAAACAGGCCGTGGTTTCAGCACCAGGATCAGCGAACATTGAGCTGACATCCGTCACCACAGGACTTCCAATGCCATGGTGGTACATGTAGATGAAGCTGGACATCTACCGAACTGGAAGGAAGCAAAAATAGTCCGTGGAGGACTGAACAAACTAAAAAGAAAAAATATGGAAGCAGCATACATCGCGACGGAAAATAATGTCAACACGGCATCGGGCAGGTTCAAATTATCCAAGGTCACGGCAACAATCATGCGAGCAACTAATAGGAGGCCACAGTCAGGTGTTTTGTCAGCTCACGCCTGATATACATTTTCTTTGTAATTTCTCTGATGTATGTATTTCTGACGAAGACACAATCGAAACCGGTCAAATACATCTCTTGTATTGTGCAGATATCCATTCATTCTCATTCATACCTTTTCTACATCTGTCGATATAAATACGGTTCATATATATATATATATATATATATATATATATATATATATATATATATATATATATATATATATATATATATATGTATATATATATATGTATATATATGTATGTTATGTATGTATGTATATATATGTACATATATATATATGTATACATACGAAGCGCCTTCAGTAAGTTCTAACACTTTTTTTCCTCGGACGAAA
>NC_051425.1:3470832-3473332 GCF_015228065.2 Penaeus monodon | reverse complement strand
CGATACCTCGTTCCCCATGAGGTGTGCGAGCCAATCGGGAAGGACCTAAGCCCACCGCTCAGAGTGAGGTTCACACCACCGAAGGTCCTTAGTAATCTCACAGTTGTGACAATACACACACACAAACACACACACACACACACACACACACACACACACACACACACACACACACCACACAACAAAACACACATATATATATATATTATATATAATATAATATATGATATATATTATATAAATTGTATATATATTATATATATAATATATATACATATGTATATATACACATATATAGTATATATGTACACACACATACATTGTTGATATTATATAATATATATATATATATATATATATATATATATATTATATATATATATATATATATATATATATATATATATGTATGTATATGTATATATATATATATATATATATCTATATCTATACATATACATATATATATATTATATATATATATATATATATATATATATATATATATATATATATATATATCATATTACCTTATTGTGTCATAACCGATGCGGCATTTGATGAATGTTTCCATGTTTCACGTTGTGGAGCTCTGACTCAGAGGCCTCAAAGTGTTTGGTATTGAAATTCCGAAGGAATGTTTTTTATCAGTCTACCTCGAGTTTGCTTGCCTTCAATTTTACTGCTTAGGCTAAAAGTTTTCTAATGCGTATTTACAGATTTCATGTCCGAGGAATCTGAGTTGTCCTACTTGAATATCCTACTTGAATAAATTCTAGAAGCTTGTGTCCCTGTCCCAAGTCTTTTGAGACTTATCGGACACTCTGTCGTTGTAAGGGGTGCGAAACAACCATCGGTAAAATCACATTTCTGTGGCTTCTATGTTGCATCATATAAGCCGTCAGTGCCCAGGACTTGCAACCATATGGGAAAATCGAGCATGCAAAGGTTTTAATGAGTCTGACTTATTTTCATTGAGAGCTTGCCATCGCCGATGTTAGGATGTTAGTATGTTGGAGAATGCATCACCGATGTTAGGATGTTAGGATGTTGGAGAATGCATCACCAGGTTTGGATGTTAGGATGTTGGAGAATGCATCTTTTGCTAGTTCAATTCTGTGTCCGATTTCCTTGTTGCAATGAACATTTGAGGTGACAGATATAAATAATTGAAGACCTGTTGAAATTTTATACCTTTTTCAATGGACAAGTTAATGAGATCTCCAACTTTGAAACTACCAAGCATTTTCTTTTCTTGCTACTGATATGGAGGTCAAACTGTTCGCTGGCACCCACAACAGCATCAAAACGGTTTTGAAGGTCATTTGCAGATGTAGCCATGAAAACTGTATCATCTGCATAACGAAGGTTGATGATCCAGCGACCATTAATATCGATTCCCTCATGACGATCTTCAGCATCCCACAGGATAACTTGAGAGTACAAATTGAACAGGTCAGGTGGCATCTCACGGACACCTCTGGGAACCAGTTAGTTGTTCCATCAGATATGCGGCCTGCTGCAAGCTGTTCTTCGTAGACTAGTTGAATTAGACTCACATTTTTGTCATCTATCCGGATATTTGCGAGGATTTTGAACAATTTTAAGTGCTGTGCCTTACCAAAAGCTTTTTGGTAGTCAATGAAAACAGGTAGATTCACATATATAACTATATAGAATGTATTATATATATATATATTAATATTAAACTAATAATATTTTAAAACATATTATATTTATAAATTATATTTATATTTATATTTAAAATAATAATATATATAATATTATTAAAGCACACAACCAACCCATACTATTAATATTATGAAATATAAATAATAAATATTTAAATTTATATTTTATACATATTATATAATTCAACAAACACCACACCACACAAACAACCCTCACACACAAACACACAAATATTTTTAATATTTGATTATAAATTATATTATAAAAGTTGTGTGGGTTTGTGTTGGTTGTGTTGGGTGTTGGTGGGTGGTTGTTTTGGGTTGTGTTTTTGTATGTGGTGTTTTGTGTTGTTGAAATTAATTCAATTGTACTAATATAATATATTAAAATTTATTTATAAAAAGATAGATGTAGAATAAAAAGATAATGATAATAATGTAATAATATGAATTAGATAGATATATTGCATATATTTATATATATATTATATATATATATATATTATATATATATATATATTATATAAACACACACATCACACAACAATATCTAAATATAAAAACACATATAAATCGAAAACACAACCAAAGATACTAGTAAAGCAACCACACTACACACACACATATATATATATATATTTTATATATATATATAGTATATATATATATTATATATATATATATTTATATATTATTATGTATTAGTATTATAGTTCAATTTGCAGAATACAAGACAGTATTTCTTTATCTTAGATATATCCCATCATTAAACACATCAAAACAGTATTTGGCAACTCTGAGAATCAGTG
>NC_051425.1:3448332-3460832 GCF_015228065.2 Penaeus monodon | reverse complement strand
ACACACACACACACACACACACACACACACACAAAACACACACACACACACAACACACACACACACACACACACACACACACACACACAAACACACACACACACACACACACACACACACACACACACACACACACACACACACACACACACACACACACACACACACACACACACACACACACACCAGACTGCTGCTAACAAAAAGGGAAGAAAGGTTTAACCTATTTTGGAATATAAAGTAAGGGTAAAGTATGAAAGGATTTCTCGTGAAATATGTATCTTTTTCCACACATGCCTCCCAAAATCAACGTCAACAAAGATGTATAAACAAATAATTCTATAAAATAAATAAATTGATCTAGCTTGTTATGAAGTTGGCATGCTGCTAATAATATCAAATATATCAACTTTCACAGTAAGCGCAATATTATTGATAATAATGGCGCATGCACACACACATTCCTATTGTAAGCCAGCTATATCTATATCATTTTAATGAAATATGTGTGCTAATGCTATTCTGTATATCTATTGCTATATTCTTCATAGTTTATATAATCATACATGCTTATTAAATACATATCTCAACACACACATACGCATAGTTATATGTATTTGCGCATAGCCATTGCTTCACCTGTTTATTCATCTCTTCCAGCCACACTAGACATGCCAATATTGCGCTGTCGTTCGCAAGAGCTATGAATTCTTCATCACAGATTATCAAATATGCTATTTTCTTCTATCCTTTGAATACTGTGCGAGATTACAAGGAGGAGCAACACCTCGCGCCTATGAGAAGCAACATCCACCATTACCTCTTAATAAAGAAATCAAGATAACGTGGTTCTTTCACTTACACCCTTAGCTCACCATTCACCAAACTATAGTAAGGACCATTTACTGGGCTCCTATTTACGTGCCCTCAGCCACAAACACACACACACACACACACACACACACAAACACACACACACACACACACACACACACACACATACACACACTGTAAAAGGCTATAATCCTTAGTACAATGGTGAACAGAGGGTAGTTATACTTGTTAACGGTGTGACTCTTTATTTCTAAGAGTTGACACACACAGTATGGAACACATGAGAATGTCTATATATGGGTATGGCTGTATGCTGGGTCGCGGGTCAGGTCAGCTTAGCCTGGAGGGGAAAGGGCTAGGCCGACCTTACCACGACGGGTGCCTGACACGAACTCCCGAAGCCTAGGTCATCCTCGGTATAAGTAGTGACCGTTCCAGCTGGAGGAAGCATGAGGGGAGCGAGGTGAGGTCACCAGTTCCATCTGCTACACTGTACATTGCTCGGCGGTGTGACATATATTAATAGTGGAATCTGCCTGAGCCGGTGTGACATCCATTAATCAAGAGACTGTCCGGGCAGCTGTTGACCACCTGGGTCATGACCTCACCTCACGTCAATAGCACGCCCTAAGGTGGAAGCGACCCAGAAATACCCAAAGGAGTCAGTCCGAGTCTGTTCCTTGAACCGTGAACACCTCTCTTAGCCCGTAGGAGCTGAGGCTGCCTCCACCACGTCTACCGCGTCAAGATCCATTCTAATCTACGTGTCTGTTCCCTCAATAAAGCTGAGAAACAGATGCTGAGTTTTCCTCTGGACCTGCCAGATGATATAGTGGTTGATCTAGAATAATTCAATTTAGAGACCATTATTAAAGGTTGCCGATCGAACGAATAACTTAGGTTTTACCTGTACCTACTTTCGAACGACAGATCGCAGATCTATTACGTGTTCAACCCCGGGGAAATTTCGGCAATCCTGTGCACTATGATCTGTGGGAGATCCTACACTTTATTCAGTATAAAACATTTTAATAAAATTACGTTACACGCTCCGTTCTAGCGCCGATAGAACGTGTCACCACTGAGCATTTGTAACTGCTATGGTTAATCCCCTAGGTTTGACCGGAAAAAGGAAAAGGTCAGGTCAGGTCAAGACCACAACCGACCGACCACAAGCGAAAGAGAAAGCGCGGTCAGGTCTTGGCGAGGGGAGGAACGAGATAAAATGAAATGATATTCATGATAAGATAAAATCAAGAACGTGTTAATTTCTTTGCAGATGAAACAACACAAATCTCTAAAAACAAGGGAAATTAATTAAATACTTAACTAACGAACGATATTAATGTTTATTGACCACATACTCGATCACACTGAAATGCGATCTGAGGTCAAGAGAATAGTGTGAGAATGTGCCATTTGCTCACATTTAGCACTTTTTACTCAACAAAAAACAACGGCTTAACACATGTATGGGCGAAGAAGGAAGGGAAAGAAATAATAGAAAGAGGGCCCAAATGTGTACTTACGTGTTTTTTTTTTCTTTGACATGTCTTTGTAGCGGTCGAGCCGATTTTCTTCTTTAGAGGTGGTGTTTGTGCTGCTAGCCAGAAGGATGCAGTGCCCGCCCTGCCACCAGTTGTAAGAGGCTACTCTAGTACAGTGGCTGACAGGGCCTCAAACACACTAAAGGGGGTGAACACACGCTACGACGATGTTACGATTTGTGTAAAAGGGTAAAAGCGCTGCACGGTGTCACGTGTCGGGTCAGCCCGCCCAGAGGGAAGAGGGGCTAAGCCGACCTTACCGTGTCGGCCGCTTGACACGAACTCCCTAGGCCTAGGTCATCCTCGGTATAAGTAGTGACCGTTCCAGCTGGAGGAAGCATGGGGGGAGCGAGGTGAGGGCACCGGTCCCGTCTGCTACACTGTACACACAGACACACACATATATATATATATGTATTTCTGACGAAGATACTATCGAAACCGGTCATTCTCATGTGTTTGTGTGTGTGTGTGTGTGTGTGTGTGTGTGTGTGTGTGTGTGTGTGTGTGTGTGTGTGTGTGTATGTATGTATATATGTGTGTTTCTGTGTGCATATACATATATACACAAGCAGACAAACTCACGTTTATATATATATATATATATATATATATATATATATATATATATATATTATATATATAATATATTATATATAGTGTGTGTGTGTGTGTGTGTGTGTGTGTGTGTGTGTGTGTGTGTGTGTGTGTGTGCGTGTGTGTGTGCGTGTGTGTGTGTGTGAGTGTGAATATGTATATATTCACAAACACACAAACTCATGTATGTATATATATATATATATATATATATATATATATATATATATATATATATATATTATATAAATATAAAGATGCACACATATATACATACAGAAATGCATATAATATATATATATATATATATATATATATATATATATATATATATATATATATATATATATATATATATATGAACCGTATTCATATTGACAAATGTAGATAAGGTATGAATGAGAATGAATATCTTCACAATACAAGAGATGTATTTGACCGGTTTCGACTGCGTCTTCGTCAGAAATACATACATTAGAGAAATTACATAGAAAATATATATCAGGCGTGAGCTGACAGAATACCTGACTGTGACCTCCTATTCGTTGCTCGTAGGATTGTTGCTGTGACCTTGGATAATCTGAACCTGCCCGATGCCGTGTTTACATTACTCTCCGTCGCGATGTAAGCTGCTTCCATAATTTTTCTTTTTAGTTTGTTCAGCCCTCCATGGACTATTTCTGCATCCTTCCAGTTCGGTAGATGTCCAGCTTCATCTACATGTACCACCATGGCGTTGGAAGTTCTATGGTGACGGATGTCAGCTCGATGTTCGCTGATCCTGGTGCTGAAACCACGGCCTGTTTCCCCAAAGTATGCTGTATCGCAACCGCTGCAGGGTATGCGATATACAACACTACAAGGGTTGCTTTCGGGCTGCTTTCTGTCACGTATTAAGTCATGTATCTTTTCCCCGGATGTGCTGGCGATTCTCACTGTCTTGCCGAAGTATCTGCTGATCGCCTGGGAAATGTTACATGACGGTAAAATGAGACTACAGTTTCGAAATCCACCTGGATTCGATCTTCAGGTCTGAAGAGGAAAGGGAGAGGAGGGGGTATAAAGGAGAGAGAGGAGAGGCAACGCGATAACACGGGACAGGTGAGGACAGACGATCAGAAGTAAAGGGAGATCAAGTCAGGTCAGAGGATCTGGTGGACTATGCGCAGGGTGGCCGCCATAAGGGAGAAGGCAGAGGGTGTGGGATGCGAGACTATCAGCAGGAAAAAACGCTGTTCAAGTTGAAATTACGCAGCAGCTTTAAGGAGGATTCCACCGGTCTGCGGGCGTGGACATCAGCGGAAGGCAATTGACGCCGCTGACCAGTCCATCTGATGGCCTGTGTCCCATTAATGGCAAAAGAGGACGTTGTTGTTGTGTCCCCTGGATAAATCGTAATTATGTTGAGACAGATGCTTAGTGAGACGCCTGTTTCGCCAAAGTATAACTTATCACAGAAGGCACAAGGAACAGCATAGGTGCCCATCTTTGAGGTAGAGGTAGGACTGATATGGACCAGGTTGTGACGGAGAGTGTTCACCGGCGAAAGATAAGCCCGCAGTTGAGAGGGTGGAGAGGGCGACGGAGAGAGTAGATCTCCTCAGTGTAGGGCAGGCTGAGCACGGGCAGGTGATGAGTCTCTTTAGGAGAGGAGTCTTAGTAGAAGGTACGCCGTGCCCTGTTCAACGCGACGTCGAGAACATGACTAGGGTAGCCCAGTCTGGAGAACGAGCGACGCAGGAAGTTGATCTCTCCATCTGGGTACTGGGGGTCACAGATGCAGAGAGCGCGGAGGAACAGAAAGGAGGCAAGACCTCTCTTTACATGGAGAGAATGGTATGTGGGCACGGCATACCTTCTGCCATGACTCCTCTCCTAAAGAGACTCATCACCTGCCCGTCCTCAGCCTGCCCTACACTGAGTTCATACGTATAAGAATGGTATATGCACCTTATTCACCATAGAGATGTCTCACAGTTTGCGAGGAGCTAGTGTTGCTCTTCATAACGACGGAGTAAGAAATGGTGAGATTGCACGGCGGCGTGGCATTGCAAAGGCAACCGTAGACAGGTGGATCAAACGACATGAGGACACTGGCGACTTGAACGACTTTCCCCGAAGTGGGTGTCCTCGCTGCACGACCGAGGAGGAAGACCAGGTAAGTGATGCACTGAGTAATACTGGTGATCATTTAAAAAATCTGTCGATGCCCTATATTATGCTGATGCATATTTTATATGAATCAGGCAATAGCGTCAGCCATAGAGGGAGATCCATTTTATTTTTCTACTAACTTCCAGACCAGTGGTTCTTAACCTGGGAAAGTGCGGCACCTAGGGAGTTTTCAGGATTTTCCAAAGTGGGTGCGAGCCCTTGGGGAAAAGGCAGTAATTTCTTTAATTATCTTTGTTATTCTCTTAACGAGAGCATGGTCACATAATGGAAAGTTTAATGATAATGCCGCTAATTCATACTCATCAAAAGACTAACAAAACATATTATTTTCTTAAAAATTTGTGAGGGAATTTTATTTACAGAGGTAAGGAAGGCGTGGAAGGAAGGACAAATTCCTAATTCCTAGTTAAAAGATTAAGAACCACTGTTCTAGATTGACTTCCGATTAGCATACTGTGCAGCAATGGCTAGTAACAGACCCTGGGCAAGGGGTTTGGCTGAATGCACTCCAGCCTACAAACCTAAGCTGACTGATCGCAATGAGGAAGCCAGAATGGAGTATGATCTTGAGTATGCTGACAAGAGCTCTTCTTTCTGGGACATCGTCGTTTTCTGCGACAAGAAAACGTTTTCTTGGGAGGGAATGTGGAAGACAAAATATGTTTGGGGCACGACAAACACCAGGTAAATGAGTATTTTATTTATTTGTTATTTTATTTATCTATTTTATTTGAGTTTTTTATTTATTTATTTTTTTATTTTTATTATTATTTTTTTTTTTTTTTGGGGGGGGGTAAATAAAACATCTATTCAGAGAGCCATCAATTACATTGCAAATATCTGTAACATATATTTCTTCGCCACTGATAACCCCACAACCTTGTGGAGACCTTGTTTGGGTGGATGTGCCCAAGTGGGGTAGGCGAGCTGGTTGACTGGACGTTCTTGAAGGCGTTTTGTTGCCCACAGTGAGAGGTGTGGCTCTCCTCGAACCAGAAGTATTTTTCTAGTTCAGGATACCAGTCCCATTCACACAGCAAATGTGGTGGAGGCGTGGTTTCTGCAACAGCCCGAGATTGTTGTGTTGCCACATCCGCCGAAATCACCAGATTTAAATTCCATCAAACATATTTGGGCAACTATGGGTAGGCGCATGCAGTTTTATAAATTCCTACCTATAGCGCATCTGCATACAAGTGCTGAAGGATAAGGTAATAAATGTATTTTATAATATTCTTTATGAAAAAAATGCGTTTATAAGTTAGTCGTGTGCCTTCTAGCCTCGTATTTATTAGTTGCAGGACTAATAATCTCCCTGGTAAACAAAAACAGGTGACAGCCAGGGGCGTCACTTCATGTTATGAGTTGGGGGGATGACGGGTAAATTTGCCTTGAAAAAATAATTTTTGCCCTGCAAATCACGAAAAAGAAAATGCTCACTAGCTCTTTATTAGCAGCCCGGAATGGACCATCAACCAGTATTATATATCGTATTATAGGTAGAAAATTATAAACTATAAATACCAGAAAATTTGCCCTGCAGAACTAGATTTTGCCCTGCAAAAAGAGGCTTTTTTAAGAGTTGGGGGGGTGAACCACCCCCCATACCCCCCCTTAAGTGACACCCCTGGTGACAGCTTCTGTTATCATATCACAAAACCCCAAATAAATATATATATATATATATATATATATATATATATATATATATATATATATATATATATATATTATATATATTATATTTTATATATATATACATATATGTGATAAATTTTCATTGAAATTTATATTACAAATATATTTATGTATATGTAGGTATGTACGTACGTACACACACACACACACACACACACACACACACGTGTGTGTGTGTGTATGTATATGTATATAATATATATATATATATATATATATATATATATATATATATATATACATACATATATATATATCTATATATATATATATATACATACATATATATATATATATATATATATATATATATATATATATATATTTATGTATACATATATATATATATATTTTTTTTTTTAACAGCCATTCATTCCACTGCAGGACATAGGCCTCTCTCAATTCATTACTGAGAGGTTATATGGCAATGCCAACCTTGCCTGATCAGATGCCCTTCCTAATCAACCGCGGTTTGGGCCACGGCGGTGACTTCCCCTACGACACCTGCATTTGACTTCTCAAGGTGATATGTCGTTTTCTCGGGCTCGAGCCAGCAGTCAGAACGCAGGCATTTTTACAACTGTCGCGGCGGGGAATTGAACTCGGGACCACGAGGGTCGGAGTCCAGTGCTCTAACCACTGGACCATCGCGGTAGTCATATATATATATATGTGTGTGTGTGTGTGTGTGTGTGTGTGTATGTGTATGTGTATGTGTATGTGTATGTGTATGTGTATGTGTATGTGTATGTGTATGTGTATGTGTATGTGTGTGTGTGTGTGTGTGTGTGTGTGTTATGTATTCAAAGACATTACAGAAATTCAACTAACCAGCATAATGTTCTATCCCTGTTTTGAAAAATATTTATAGCAAGCATTTCATCCGTATGATATTATTAAAGGTCAGCGGAAAATGTGATCATCAAACAAATGAAATAAATAATAAAATGTATAACATCTATTCCATAAATACATACACTGTTTACGATATATTCTACACACAGTAAAAACATTTACTCATAACCGTGGTATAATATTTTATAATTTCAACTATTTATTGGAAATTTGATCCCTTTCAGTTTTACCCCCCCCCCCTCTCTCTATCTGTCGACCTTTCTTTCACACACACACACACACACACACACACACACACACACACACACACACACACACACACACACACACACACACACACACACAGTGTTAGTGAATACCCTTAACGCAATACTGTGAGGAAGTGTGCATTCGAATTAAACGAAAAGGGTAAATGAGTATTTAGTATTTATTTGTTTATTATTATTATTATTTTTTTAGATAATATGATAAAGAAAAATAAAACAAATTGTAATTAATTATGAATAAGTAGGGGAGCTAATAGTTTTCAGAATGTGACAATAGAATAAAGGAAAAAATTAAATGAAAAATAAAAAATAGTGAGAAGAAATAGAGAACAGAAAAAAATGAAAATAAAACAATAGCTATTATCGATTGCCAAGGGGATTCTGGGAAGTTGTTGCCGTGGGGGTCTTAGCAGACGAAGACTGCGACCCAATGACGGGGATCACCACTACCTTGGGCCTCAGCCCTCGGTCTTTCCCTCGCCCTTTTCGTTTTCCTCTCTTCTCCAACCCCTTCTACTATTCATTTCCTAAAGTGTGAGAACCATGTTGAAAGGATGACAGTCTGATTTTGTGCCAGTCATGAACGGCCTTTGGGAGGCATGGGCACGGTCTTCCCGTTTAGTTGTCTAGCCCTAAGCCCTCACAGGTAAGCCTTAGAGACAATAAAGCTTGCCCCTTCACCAAATGACCCCAACTAATTCAAATTCTCCCGGTTCCCTGAGTCCAGGCTCTCCTTTGATCCCGACTATAAACACTACTACGACTATCCTCTCCTCAATGCCCGCTATCCCATCATCACCCCAGGTTAATACTCAACCTCCAGGACATTCTTCCTCTCCCAATATCTTCTATTTCATTTCCACTCCCACAACCTTCTTCATAAATTACCCAATACTCTGCAACCTTATTGTCCACTTTCTAGTAATACAATCTCAACACTACTCCCTCTTCCACACGCCCTCGTCCTTCTACTACAGCCACCTCTACAATCACCTTAAATACTCTATTTAGCCGGCAAATGGGGCACGATTTTTCGAGATCACCCCCACAGCTCCTTATTCTGACAACACTCTCCTCTTCTAGCAATGTAGGCAAAGTAGGCAAATTTCCCATTTTGTCACAGTTACATCCAAAACCCAAGATAAAGTATTATCAACCCTGACAGACTTCACTGGCAAACACATTCCTGCCCAACCTCACCCCACCCTAAATACCTATACTGGAACTGTCTGTTTCTCCCCAACGAACTGCCCTGTCTATGACTTACTCGCCTGCCTCATGGACTATGATGAAATATCAGCACAAGGCTACACCATTCCCCCTAGAAGCCATCGCAAGTCCTCCACCAATATTGCCAAGATTACTTTCCATACACATGACCTCCCCTTTGATGTTTACATTAGAGGAGAATCCCTCCCTGCCTGATGCGCTCTATGTGCCCAACCTGGTCATAATCGACTAAACTGTTTTACGCAGTCACGCACACATACCAATTGTGGCGGCTCCAATAATACATTTATAGGCGCTGCCCTACCTACAAGTTTGAGTCTGAAGTGACAACTCTAAGATTCAGACTTGATCTCATTCTACGCGAAGCCAGACAGGAAACACATCGCCTAGGGTTTCTCCCTCAATCCCTACTCCAATAATATCTCTACCCATTCGCTTTCCTCTAAAGATGGTTTTACATATTCCCCAGTATCTCTTCCTTGTCCCACCCTCTTCTCCAACCTCTCCCCCCACTCCTCAAAAGTCTGTCCCTCTTCTCCCCCCCATAAGAAAATCTTATCAGAACTCCCCAAAAGACTCCACAGCAGAAACTCTTGAAGACATTCAAAGTATCTGACCATGATCCAAGATAAAACGCCTACATTTCAACCATCCTTCAATCTCTCTACTCCCATTTCTTTTACACTCAAAGTAACTGTCAACATCCATCCTTCTCCTTTTCAGTTCCCCCTACAACCCTACCTCCCAACACATCCCAATCCCCCTCTGCTTCAGCCGTGTACATACTATATTATTAGAATATCAGGTTTCAGAAGATGACATCCCTACAGATCCAGCCAAAGTAAAAGTAGATAAAACATGGCCTCTCCCAAAAACTGCCTAGGCTGTAAGTACATTTATTGGATTCTCATTTCATATAAAATTTGCCAGGCATTTAGCAATGATTGCTGCAGCATTACATGCTCTGATGTCAGGGGATTCAAAGAGTTCTATCGTTGTGGAATGGGATGCCAGAGTTTTCGAAAATTTAAAGATAATTTAATCATTTTAGATAGCCCATCAGGCTTTTCCCGCGGCAATTGCGGAATCGAATAACAAGGATAATAGCTGAAAGGAAAAGATAATAAGTAAAGGGCAGGTGAAAGCAAGGTTATATCCTGAACGCGGATCAGCGACCTCTAGCTTGCTTGAACCTCAATTTTTCTTTTTTCCTCTACTGTTCTATTTGTTACTTTAATGTATAAGACTGATGGAAAGGAATGATGAGAAAATGTAAGGAAAGGGATAAGGAGATATGAGGAAGCAAGAATGCAAGACTGACGCCTAAATATAAGCTTCTGGAAGTGGCCACAGCTGAAAATGACTTCAGATGAGGGGGAAGATGGGCAAATACCGGAAAGCAACTGGTTTGCGGGAATTGTTACTTTTGACGTTAAGTGCATAATAACCAACATCATTTTATCGGTACCGAGGAGGGTGGAAGAAGTAATTCAAAAAAGTCATTGTAATCCTTACTAGCTGGTATGAACTTCAGTAAAGAACTATTTATTTTTCTTTTTATTCCTTTTTGGATTGTTTACTATGTTACAAAACATTTACATAAATCTATTTGATGGATGGTTGACACAAGTTGCACAACGGAAGTTTAAGTCAGACACGTCTGACGCCTAAATATATGCACACACACACACACATACGCGCGCGCGCGTCGTTTCGAAATGATTTCATTCTGGAAATACAACACAATCAAACAAACGACTCCGACCGTTCTCCAGACATTTTACGATTTCAGTCACTTATTTCCAATGAGTTATTGGCTAATTCAGTTGGTTCGTGTAAAAAAAATATATATATATATATATATATATATATATATATATATATATATATATATATATATATATATATATATACATATATATATATATATATAATATATGCATATATATATATATTATATATATATATATATATATATATATATATGTATATATATATATAAGGCCGTGGTGGCCGAGCGGTTGGAGCATCGGACTCAAGACTGTCACGACGGCAATCTGAGTTTGAGGGTTCGAGTCACCGGCCAGCGCGTTGTTCCCTTGGGTAAGGAACTTCACCTCGATTGCCCCCCCTAGAAAACGATATATCGCCTTGAGAAGTCAAATGCAAGTGTCGTAGGGGAAGTCACCGCCGTGGCCCAAACCGCGGTTGATTAGGAAGGGCATCCAATCAGGCAAGGGTGGCACTGCCATATAAACCTCTCAGTAGTGAATTGAGAGAGGCCAATGTCCTGCAGTGGAATGAATGGCTGTTGGAAAAAAAAAAAAAAAAAAAAAAAAAAAAAAAAAAAAAAAAAAAAATATATATATATATATATATATATATATATATATATATATATATATATATATATATATATATATATATATATATATATATGCATGTATGAATAAAGACTAAGACAAGGTTTTGTAAGTTAATCGGAGAATTTCACTACATGGTACTTGATTTAAAAACTATGAAGAGTCGATGGATTAGGTATATTTTGTTTTAGGTATCAAATTACTGTGATTTTGATTAACGGAAGGTATGTTGTATTATGCCTTGGAGTAAATCTTGTGTAATGTTACACAGAAAGAGAAACTGACAACTTCAGATGAAGAATGGAACTGCAACTTTGGCAGCTAGTCAGACAAAGTCTTAGAAAAAGCTTTAAGATATCACATCAAATTTGCTGCATTTTGAATTACTATGAATTAATATACTCTTGAATTAATATAAGTCTCTTTTGTTCATTTTCTTTTGATGATACATTCGTCAGGAAATTCTGCTGTTATTTGTACAGTCAGCGACTGCGTATTCTGTAAACAGTTATTTTGTAGTGAGCTGCTGTTCCTACTGCTCCTTTCGGCGACCCACACCCGCTCAGCATCATCCTAAACCCCCATAAAAAGAACCCGGCGACCAATATTACAAGTATGGACCAGGGTGTGAGGATATCGACGAAGGCACTGTTGGCGACGCTCCAGAAGGTACCTCCTGACGGAGGCGCTGCAGGAGGAGGGTGGAGACGCCCTGGACATTTCTAGGTTTCGAGGAGATTTGGCCCAAGATACCCGAGTAAGGACGTCCAGATGTCAAGCCCTGCGAGGGATGACATCAGGAGGTCGCCGTCGTAGATACGGTGATTTCAAGATGGCGCCCAAGATGGCGACGGACAAGGCCGAGGGAAAATCTTCGATGGGCATATGGCGCCAAACCCCACAGCTAGCCCACGGAAATAATTTTTTTATGGTTT
>NC_051425.1:3425832-3430832 GCF_015228065.2 Penaeus monodon | reverse complement strand
AGCAAAGAAATAGAGTATTAAATAAACTGAGTAAAAGCTAGTTGCAAATAAGAGAAACCGTCAAGCTCCAATGTGATCAAAGAGTCAGGGTGCGAGAGGATAAAATCGCCAGGAAAAACAGACTGAACGCCCTGACCTGGCACCGATCCTTAGGGATTAAATGCGAAGTTTTACCCACGGGAGTTTATGCTGCTTTTGAAGGCGCAAGTCAGGCAAGTGAAATGTGAAGGTTTAGTCGCAGAGTTTGTGAACGTGTTTTTAACCACACCCTGCGCTGTTTTACCATAAGGACTCTTAGCGTTGTTTTTGTCTTTTTTGCTGTTTCTGTAGGACCTGTCATTGAATAATTAGAATTATTGTGTATATGACCCTGGTTGGCATTATCATTATCAAAATGAATTGCTTTATAGATATAAAATGATAGTAGTAACAATTATAATAACAATAATAGTAATCATAGCAATAATAATAATAATGGTAATGTTGATGATGATGATGAAGATGATGATGATAATGATGATGATGATGATGATAAGTATAATAATGATGCTTATCATTATTATCGTTATTATCATTACTATCATTATTATTATCATTGTTATTATTTTTATTATCACTAATATTATTATTATTGTCATTAACATTATTATTATTATTATTATTATTATTATTATTATTATTATTATTATATAATCATCATTATAATCTTATCATTATCATTTTTTTATTATTATTATTATTATTATTATTAGTAGTAGTAGTAGTAGTAGTAGTAGTAGTATCATCATCATCATTATCATCATCATTATCATCATCATAAGCACTATCATTATTATTATCATTATTATTATTATTATTATTATTATTATGATTATGATTATTATTACTATTACTATTATAATTGTATCGTTTTATCATTTTTATTATTTTCATCACCATTATTACCACTATTATTGTTATTGGTAGGATCATTATTGTTATTGTTTTTATGAATATTTTTATTGCTACTACTACTACCATACTAATAACATTATCATTATTATTACTCTTATCTTTATCATCATCATTATCATTATTGTTATCATCAGTATCAATGCCATTCTTATACTTATTATCATTATCATTATTATCAATAATATTATTATTGTAATGATGATGATTATCGTTATCATTATTAGTATAAGCATATTGTCCTATTGTCCTATTCTTACCATAAGTATCATTGTCTTATTGTTATCATTATCATTATAAGTATTACTGTATTGTTATCATTATCATTATATTTATTTTTATGTTTATCATCATCATCATCACCATCATCATCATCATCATCATCATCATCATCATCATCATCATCATCATTATCATCATCACTCTCATATTCATTATCACATTCATATTATTTTTGTTTCTGTGACTAATATATCATTGTTATTATTATTATCAATGTTATATATTAATATTATTATTATCAATATTGAGACTACATTATTATCATCAATACTGTTATTATTATTATCATTATCATTATTATTATTACTTGCAGATGGAATACCAGTTGACACCTAGATACATGTCATCTGTTTGTTTGCCAGCGACGCCAGTAAGCACGTACTCGTGAATAAGCAGGGGAGGAAATGCGAAGATGGAATATCAGATGGACATACAACACACCAGAACATGTTTTGATGCATCCTTGTAATGTACTAGGATTCTCAGGACATGATAGTATGATAGAAGAAAGAACATGAATAAAATATGAAAAAAAAAAAAAATACACACACACACACACACACACACACACACAACACACACACACACAACATATATATATATATATATATATATATATATATATATATATATATATATATATATATATGATAAAAAACGCGAAAAACCTGTATATGTTAAAAAGAAAAGCTAAAATGATTAGATTGTGCATCATTCATCATAAATTCTTCCAATAGAGCAGAGGGCGAGCCAATGTAATAACAAACACCAGCATAATCTTTTACTCTATTATAATACGTCATAACAAATGTAGCAGGAAAGAAACTGAACTGTTAAAAGTACTCCCTTATACATTTACCAAATTAATAAATCAGGCAAACCTTATGCCATAAAGACAAACCTGTAGGCTATACCTATTCGGCGATCTTAATGCCCAGCCCAAAATAAAAGGTTACAGTGACACTAACCATAAAAGCAACAGACTGGCTTCTTATGTCAATCATGACAGGCAGTCATACTGGGCCAGAGTTCCCTACCTTTATCACTAATAACTTGGCCTCTACACCAGACATAGTCATCACTAGTAAATATGGCACATACATAAAACAACCACAAGCAACCATCTTCCGGGAGAGGCAGTCATTTAAACACCGTTTATCATAACAAAACATCCATAACCAGACTACAAAAAGGCTAACTGTAACACAATCAGATCGTCATAGCAAACAGTACAAAGATCTCTACACAAAAACGGAAAGGTGGTTCATAGAACAATGAATTCCCCTCAAAACTTTTACATCTTACCACGGCAGCAAACAAATGAAGCCGAATACGAGTCCATAAAACAACAATCAGAGAGAGAGGGCTAGAATTCACACACACAAAGGTATTGTAGGTTAATACAGATATCTATGAAAGAACAGTTCAAAATACCAATCTAGGACGGCTGGGAAAGATTAAGAAGGGAACGCATACAAAAGGAATGTACAGCAATTAATGATTAATAATATCTACTGACCTTAGCCTTCTCTTGTTCATCCCGCCCTCTCTCTTCTTTCACCATGGAGAAACCATGTCTTGAACATTTCAGAATTTAACTTCTCTGCACCAGGGATCGAATCGTGTGATCCATTGCTTATCTGGAAAGAAGATTGTGAGATCAATCACTATATAACTCTCAGTTTTCTATGTAATTCTAAATAGCAATCTGGATTAAGGCACCCCGAAATGGAATCCTTCCCAAAACACGCATGTATGCAGCTCATGACTTGAGTTGTATATAGGTGAATCCACCAAATACATGGATTGCGACAGCCGGCAACTAGGTATCTAGTCATATACGGCCACATCAGATAGCATTTATTTAATCTAGATTAGAGCTTCGAGGAAAAAGAGGAAAAGATGAAAGAAGAAAAACACATATAGGACGGATAACTAAATATGATAATTCATTGTATCAGAAAGGCATTTAAAGCGGTTCTATAGTGAGAAAACAAGACTCAGAAAGAAACAGTAAACAATAAATGGACTTCAAATTATTCAACACAACACGCTCTCATGGACTCATCAATGGAAAAATTACCTCACGAAATTGTGCAGAGAATGCGACTCTGATATAATCCTTGTCAACAGCCAAGGCTGAAAATCCCTTGAAAAAAAGAAGAAAAAGAAAAAGAAGAAAAAACACACACATACACACACATGTGTGTGTGTGTGTGTGTGTGTGTGTGTGTGTATACATGTACACACTGTAGCTGTCTAACAAACTGTAGGTGCCAAACCATGGAGTTACCATAACCACTGAAAGAAGCATTAAAAAAATACACATATAATGATTGATGGTTTTCATGAATCATAACAGGACTTATAATAATAGGTACCTGTAATGTGTCATAGAAAAGAGCTGAGAAGTGTTAATCCAGTGTGTATGTGTTTCTATACACACACATACACGCACACACACGCACACACACACACACACACACACACACACACACACACACACACACACACACACACACACACACAAATATATATATATATATATATATATATATATATATATATATATATATAGTCAAAACGAAAAGGTAGACTAACACGACCGTAATTAGTGTTATGTTTATTAGCAAATATTTCAAAGATAATTCATATCTCCATCATCAGTGTTGTAATGATGAACAAAAAAACATATATTAGACAACGAAAGAACAAAATTAATTAAAGTGGCTCTCAAAATTAACAATTAAAGCAATACAGACAACACTAATAAGAACAAGAATAGAAACAAAACTGTGAACGAACAACAAAGATATAATAAGAATATATATAATGAAAAGGTATAAAAGACATGAAAAAACAAACAAACATGGATGATAGTCAGGGGAGTGAAAGCAGTTAGTTTGTAAACAAGGTGGTTGCGGTAGTGGTGTTGGTGAGCTCGGGTGTTGGAGAAAGGATGTGAGTGTTTGTGAGAGTGTTCTCTTGGGGCCGAGAAAGATGATCTGCTCAGCGGTAGTCCAGTACGAAATGACTTGTCTTTGTATTCCATTATGCGGTAACATAACCATCGTGAGGTTGACCCTACGTGCCTGACTTGACAGTCATGACAGGTAAATAGATATACAACATTAGAACACAAATCTAATTGGCATCTCGTAGGCTGTTTTAAAAATCTTGCAATAGTGTTAGAATTGCTGAAGACAACAGTGATTTTTTTAGGATAACTATTTTTCAATATATATATATATATATATTTATATTTATATATATATATATATATATATATATATATATATATATAGATATATATATATGGTTAAAGTTACCGAGAGTGACGCACTGAGATAGAGAAAAATGGACATTGCCATCCTGTAGAGCATAAAAATAGAGTAGGAAGCAATACAGTTAAATCTGCAGCGGCCTTATATTAACCGGGAAATGACAAAAATAGGCCCCGCAGAACACCGCTCTGAGGCTAAAGGGCCCCACACACGATCAATTTTTTCGTCAATTAATTGATATCAATTTATTGACGTCAATGAATTGATGGAAATCACTGTGCCCACACACGGTCAATGATTTTACTTCAATTTTCAGTTTGGTTCATAATTTCGAGATGAAAGTATCTGTGGCTCTAGATTTTTCACTCCTTTCCACTTTGCACAATTCAGCTCGGAAATTCGTGCGAAGGGTATTTATTTTCTTTTTCATTTCTTCCAGTGTAGCATTTGGATAATGTTCTTTGTATTTTCCATACAACATTT
>NC_051425.1:3414779-3417279 GCF_015228065.2 Penaeus monodon | reverse complement strand
CATACACACACACACACACACACACACACACACACACACATATATATATATATATATATATATATATATATATATATATATATATATATATATATATATATATATATGTGTGTGTGTGTGTGTGTGTTTGTTGTGTGTGTGTGTGTGTGTGTGTGTGTGTGTGTGTGTGTGTGTGTGTGTATACATATATGAATATATATACATATATGTATATATATTGGATTAATCTTATATAGATGCTATGGTGATACCTGACTGCTGCCTTGTAGTTCAGTTCGTGTGTGTGTGTGTGTGTGTGTGTGTGTGTGTGTGTGTGTGTGTGTGTGTGTGTGTGTGTGTGTGTGTCGACTATAGGTAGTCTACTGGTAGGGTCAATGCCTGGGCGAAAGAATGTAAGGAGCAAGCTGTTGTCCATGTAGTATACTCCCTCTGTCCACACAGCTCATGGATTAAAAGGGACAGCATAGACCGGTTTGGCACCAGCGGTGTTGCAAGAGTTGCCAGAACGAGGTCACAAGCAACAAGGGTGGCAAAGCAGCAGGCATATGCGGTGTCTCTGCTGAACTACCGTGGGGAACCTATGGCGCGGGGCTTCCATGCATACCTGGCTGCCATCTGGTAGTCTGGAGTCATTTCCTCCTGACCTGCTGAGAAGAGCGGTCATCCCTCTCTGGAACTAAAGTATCTACTCTGGCATCACAATGTTCAGCATACCAAGCAAAGTTCTTCCTCGCATGCTTCTGAGTCTGGTTCGCAACCACCTACTAAAGCACCAGTGACCGGAGCAGTCTGGATTCACTCCTGGCAAGCCCACAATAGACTGCATCCTAGGATTTCGAATCACTGTGGAACGACGTCGTGAGTTTGGTTATGGGCTTTTCGCAGCTTACATCGATATCTAGGAGCTTCATTGATATATATATATATATATATATATATATATATATATATATATATATATATATATATACTTAAGTATAGATATATAACATATTCATGTATACACACACACACACACACACACACACACACACACACACACACACACACACACACACACACACATATATATATATATATATATATATATATATATATATATATATATATGTGTGTGTGTGTGTGTGTGTGTGTGTGTGTGTGTGTGGTGTGTGTGTGTATGTGTGTGTGTATGTGCGTATGTATGATATATATATATATATATATATATATATATATATATATATTTTTATATTATATAAATATATATATATATACACACACACACACACACATATATATATATATATATATATATATATATATATATATATATGTGTGTGTGTGTGTGTGTGTGTGTGTGTGTGTGTGTGTGTGTGTGTGTGTGTGTATCACTGATGCAATCCAAAGGAAAGGGGAATATCTTATGCAGCTTACACCCTTGAGAGGATGTGTGTGTGCTTGTATGTATGTATGTATGAAAGTAAGTATGAATTTATGTATTTATGTATGTACAGTATGTATGTATGTATTTGTGCATGATGTATGTATGTATGTATGTATGCATGTATTTTTTTTTTTTTTTTTTTAACGGTAGGTTCATGTTTGAGCCGCCGTGGTCACAGCATGATACTTAATTGTAGTTTTCATGTTGTGATGCTCTTGGAGTGAGTACGTGGTAGGGTCTCCAGTTCCTTTCCACGAAGTGTGCCTGTGTTACCTTTTAGGTAATCATTCTCTCTATTTTATCCGGGCTTGGGGAAAGACAAGAAGAGCAAGAGGTAGAAAGGCTTAAGGCAAAAGGCGATCCAGATTATCTGTACTTCACTTTAACCAAACCTTGCTTAATCTTTGTGTAATGGACACGCACTCTCTTTCTGACAGACAAAACAGACATACAAATATAGACTAACACACTCACGCATAGGAATCTATATTTTTTGAACGGAAAGTCTCACAAACGCACATACAATCACACTCACGAGCATATACAGACTAATAAGAACAGTAATTTAGAAAACAATAATTGTGATAATTAGCATTAAAGTGGTGATTTTGATAATGTGGATCATAATAGGTATGCCCTATAGTTATGAAGATAATACCAATCATAGTGAATATTAGAATATTAGCAGATATATTAATTATAACGTAAAATGTAAAAGTATCGATTCCGCAGAAGAATAGAGTAAGAGGAGAGAGAAAGAGAGAGAAAAGGACAAGGAAGAAAATGACTGCATGAGAAAGGAAGTGAAGTCAGTTTTCCAAGCATAATAAAATCTCTATAACAAGACTTTCTTACAAAAAGATGAATATCCACGCCAGCCCCGCTATAATTAATCTTCAAAGACTTTCCTGAATTATCCGACAACTGAGTATGAAAGATTCTGGGAGACGTAAATACATTCTCACTGTCAGCATCATTTTAGTATTTTGTTATAATTATTGTTATCATGAATCATCATCATCGTTATCATCATTATCATCATCATCATCATCATCATCATCATCATCATCATCA
>NC_051425.1:3389779-3399779 GCF_015228065.2 Penaeus monodon | reverse complement strand
GTAAGTAGAAAATAATCTCCAACACTTTTTGGCTCACACACGAAGTACAAACTAAAACGTTTTGTTGGGGAGAAAACAAGTATTTACAGAGGTCCTGCACCACTCACTGCAATAGTTACCGCTGTTCATTTACAGAATCCTGTATTAATCGTTTTCGTAAAAAAAGTTTAAAAACACTGTAAGTGTTAGAATTCAACAATCAGATGAGTTTCTGCCCCCTCCCCAAAAAAAAAAAGGATTAATATTCTTCCATTCTTTCAGAGTTTAATTAAAGTCGAGTGACATGCTACTAAAATTTTAAAAAGTAGCACTAGCTAACAGCGAAAAAGCGAAAAAAAAAATTTTTTTTTTTATTTCGTTGTTGCTTTTTCTTGCAAATGTATTGATAAAAAAAAGTTTTTTACAAGAAAAAACCCGTTGTTTTTTAGGGCATCCGAAAAATGCGCCCCCCACAGGCTCGCAATATATTATTATATATAAAATATAAAATATAAAATATAATATATATATATATATATATATATATTATATATATATATATATATATATATATCTTATATATACCCACACACACCCCACACACACACCCCACACACCCACCACACACACCACATACAAAACACACCAGGGCCACACACACCAAACACACACAAAACACACAAAACACACACACACACCCCAACACACACCCCCTATTTTATATATTTTATATAATATATATATAATATATAAAATATATAAAATATATATATTATATATAAAAAATACCATACAAAACCATACACACACACGTGTGTGTGGTGTGTGTGTGTGTGGGGTGTGTGTGTGGTGTGTGTGTGTGTGGTTCCCCCAATTTTTAAAAAATACCCCAATTCGAAAAACTCTCCTGTGTTTTCAGATTTAAAAAAAAAATCTTTCTCAAACATTTAGAAATAAACAAGAAAGGAAAAACGGGAAATCGAAGGCCTTGAAACAGAACTGCTGTACAAGAGGAACACAGATGTTTGTAGATATGGTTCACATGAATATAAATAAAATATTAAATAAAAATATACCATTCAAGATATGTAATAATCCCAAAATGGCCCTTTCCCCTTTGGGCTGTGAGCAAAAGATGCGTCCCGAACTCTCTCTACAGTTTGGCACGGGTTTAAGATATATAAAATATATAATATATATATATATATATATATTTTTAATATATATATATATATATATATATGTGTTTTGGGGTGTGTGTGTGTGTGTGTGTGGTGTGTTGTGTGGTTTTGTGTGTGTGTTTTGTGTGTGTGGGGGTGTGTGTGGGTGGTGTGTGTGTACACATAAAATATTTTTGTATATTAAAATATTTTTAGATAATTTTTAAACACACACACACCCACACACACACCCCACACACCACACACTAAAAACACCCCACACACACACCACACCCCACACACACAATATAGTTATATATTAATATTATATTTTATATATATATATATAAAATTATATTAAAATAATGTTGTGCACAAAACACCAAACCCCAAAATTATATACACACACACATACATTGTTTTTATATACCACCTTATTTTAAAAATTATATAAAAATATATATATAAAAATTATATTATATATATATATTTTAAGAAATATAAAGTTCATAAAAATTTATATATTATTATATTATATATATATATATATATTATAAAATTATATTATATTTTATTATATGTATTTTTTAACACCCCAACAAACAAACACACACACCCCAAACAAACTCCACACCCCACACACACACACACCACCACCCCAAAACCACACTATATTAATTATATAATATATATTTATATTTTATATATATTAATAATATAATATATATATATATATTAATTTTATTTTATATACATATATATTAATAATATATATATTTAATTATATATATATATATATATATATTAAAATATTATTGGGAAATGCCCCAACCCCCAAAAACCATATATTACACACACAACATATTTTTTTAAATATCATCATCATCATAAAGGGGGGCTAACGCCGAGGGGGGGCGCAGGCCGCATCCCCCTTCGCTTCCACCACGGGGATCCCTCGAGGCTGCCCTCCAGGCGGGCACACGGCCCTCTCAAATTCCTCGCCCCGGGTCTCGTCGAGCTCCCAAAAGCCATAAATCTCCAGGACGTCCCACAGGTCTCCTCCACCCGGGTTGTCTCGCAGAGGACAACCTGAGGGGCGGGGTTCGTCCATAGGGGCGAGCTAGGGGGCCATATAGCCTGAGTTGGCGACCCCGGGTTAAATGAAATAACAGGTCCCAGGCCAGCCCTCACGGGGGAAACCCCGGGTTTGGGACACGGGGTCCTGCCCCCGTCCCCATGATCCGATGCGGGATTTGGGAAAAAAAGGCATAAAGGGTTTTGAGACCCCCCAAAGGCCCAGGGATGGGTCCAGGTTTCGCTTCCATAGAGAAAAACCCTGGAAGTTCAAGGCCTTGAAACACGCAGTTTGGGTTTCCTTCTGCATGGGTTTTACCGAATCTCCACACCCCTCTTGTTGATCGATTTCATGGCTCCTGTTCCCAAAACCAACCCCGTCTACTGATTTTCCTTTGTTTTAAAACCCCAGAGATAGGGGACTACGCTCCCAAGGTATGAAAAAATTTTCTGTGACTCTCTGAAACCCTTAAACATCCTGGGGGCGGGGGGCCATGCAGGGATCGCTGAACGGGTTCCCCTGACGGGCCCCCCAAAAAGTCCAGAATTTTGGTCTTGGTCCAGGAGATTCTAAGCGAAAGGGGCTTCGCCTCATTGCAAAAGGCTAAGAGCCGCCACAAGGACCCCAAGGACTCGAAAAGGTTTGGCAATATCGTGGGCCCAAAGTAAAAGGTCCGAGCCCTTTAATATTGCCTAGGGGTTGTTTCCGCCTGATTTTGGGCTAGTACTCTGCCCTTACCAGTCCATAAAAGTGTTGAAAAGTGGGGGTTAAAGGACAAAACCCTTTCCCCTTAAACCCCCTAAATTTAAACAGGGAAAAATTTGACATACCCCCACCACCCCTTTACAGAAATTTCAGTACCAATAGAGGCTTGCTATCAGGCCAATAATTTTGTGTCAAAATTCCCCCTGAGCCTCAGGATCCCCTCGATTCCTGATGCCCCAGTCAACGCCTTCTTGAGGCCCGATGTACTGCAAGAAACCCCCCGACCAAACTCACGACGGCTTTTCCACAAAAATCGAAGCGCTAGTAAAAACGGCCCCTATTGTGGCTTGCCAGGAGAAAAAAATTCCATACTGCTCTGGTCTCGGGGGCCCCTCAGTAGGTGGTTGCCGATTCGTTTCAGAAGAATGTGGGGGGAAAAACCTTGCCTGGTATGCTGAGCTTTTAAATCCCAAACGGTATTTTGCTACAGTCCCATCAACCCCCCTTTCCCCCCTTCCCCGAGAGGGAGGGCCCAACGCCCCTCGCAGGTCAGGGGGAATGGTACCAGACGGCCAAATGGCACCCGGACTTTTGGCACGCCCCGAGCCATTTTTTCCCACCCCCAGCCTTTAGCAGTTCAGCAGGGATATCACTTGCCTGCACCCTTTCAAAAACTCTTCAGTTTGGGAAAAATCGCCACCCCTAACCTCGGGTTGGGGTAGGGGGTTTCCCTCGCTGATGGGTTGGGGCCGGCAAAAGGCACTGCGACCCTCGCTTTTCATTTCCCAAACTAACTGCTGGAGGATCCACCTGGTACCTGTTCAAAAAACTCACCCAACGTTCACCCAACCCCAACATGACTGGATTTATCTTCCATCCGCTGATCGGACGCCCTTTCTTTGAGGGGGGCTTGGGGGTTCCGTTTTTTTCAGGGGTTGGTAGGGAGGGGGAAAGGGCATTTACCAAGAAAAGGCCCCTTTGACCCTCCTCAGCAAAATTCCTGTAGACTGTTTTTCCCTTTTCCCTTCTCCGCAGTGGGCCGGCCCCCACGCACCAGGGAACGCCCCAAGACTTTTATTCCCCTTTCAGCCGAGCCTTGCGACAAATCTTCATTGGGCCCCTAAAGTCCTCCAAGGGGATGGTATTTTTGCTTTGTCCCTTTGGGGGTTACCCCAAAGGCTCCTGAGCTTTCTTTTAGTGTTTCGCGCTTGAAGGCTCCCCCCAGAGCAAATAGGGCCGTCCCGGTTTTCTTTGGTTTCCCGTGAATCGGGCCCGAACTGCCGTGGCAAACCCCGGGCACACTCCTCCTCCCTTATTTTGTCCAAGTGAAACCCCTTAGGGTGGCCCCCGGGGGGGATTTGGGGGGGTTTTAAGTGGACCCGCAGGGGACCACAGCAGCCCCATGGTCGGGGGCCACAGAACTCAGCACTCCGGTAAAACCCCGCAGTTCTGAAGGATCCTTTCCTCGCGGGCTGACAAAAATGTGGGCGATCTCCTTGGCCACATTAACCCGTAAACACTGAAAAAAATTTCCCGCGATGGGGGGTTGGGCGCTGGTACCAGAGCCAAGATCCTCATTTTCTGGGACCTAGCAAAGTCCCGGAAAGGAGGCTATTCTCGCTGCTGGGATCAATCCCGGCCATGGGGCCGACAGCATCTCGTACCAGCTCGGGCACAGCCGGATACCGGCATTGAAGTCGCCCCGAACCCAAAGCAAATGTCCCCCGCCGGGGGCAATCTCCCGCCATTTTATATACACACAAAAAAAATTTTATATTTAAAAATATATATATATATATTTTAAAATATATTATATATATATATATATATATATTAATAATATATAAATTAAAATATATGTGTTATATATTGTGTGAGAATCATAAGGGGTGGATAAAAAGGGGAATGACGATGGGCGATGTTTTTTTATAATATGTGATGATCATGAACCCTGTGGGAAGAGGGGCAGTATTTAAAAATGATAGTGGTAAAAAATAAAATTTAAAATGACAACATAATGTGTGTCACTCACTCCTCGTCCCAGATAAAACGCAAACAGCTTTTAACACAATTTCTGGGGTTTTCTGCAACATTTGGCCCGGAGCTGGGTTTTTTTTTTTTTTTTTTAAACTGTTTTTTTTTTGCCGCACCCAAAAAAGAAAAGAAAAAGGGATGGTTGGGTTTTCATGAGAAAATATTTCAAAAGATGATACTTTTGCCTTCCCTTTTTTTTTTTGTCTTACAAAAATGATATATTTTCCTTTAGTTTATTTTGGGGGTGTTTGTGTGTGTGGGTGTGTGTGTGGTTGTTTTGTGTGTGTGTGTGTGTGGTGTGTGGTTTTGGTGCGTGTTGTGCCCTAGTTACTGTCTCCATGTAAGGGTTCTTCCCCCCAGTTACTGTGCTCATTTGTCTTTCCTGGGATCCCTTTTAAACCATTTGAGAAGTTTTGGGGCCTTTTACTCCCCTAGGTGTTCTAATTTTTTACAAACCCTTTTAATCAAAATAGCTTTTTATTTTTCATATTGTGTTTTTCAAAGGGTTTTGTGTCTTAATCCTTTCAAAAACTTACATATTTAATGATTAACGAAACAAATTGTTTTTTTTAGGGGTTTTCTTGTTGCGGCCCTTATATAAAGGTGTATTGTGGGGCAGTTTAAAAAGCTTTTGGGGAGTTTCCTCTTGTCTCATTGATTTTTGGAACATTCACATACAGGGTACACAGTTTTTTTTCCTAAGAACCCCTTTTTGATATCTGATCTGGTTTTTTTTTTTTTTTTCATTCTTTTTTTTATTATGTATTAAAAATTCTGATGGAAAAATTTTTATGGTTTTTTTATTCAAAATAAAGGGTCCCGTGCAAAAACCCACTATTCAAATTTTGTTAGAGAAGAGCTTTTTTGGGTTTAGCTATAAAATTTTTTTTGGCTATATCTTTTTTAGAGTGTATTTCCCTCTTAGGGGTTTTTGGGAACTCTTTTCTTTCTACTTTTTTTATCTTCTTGTTTCTGAAAAATTTTTTTTTTACTCATTGTCTTACATTATCATAACCCCCTTTTGGCCGGGTTTTTCGTTTTAGTTTTTTAATTTTTTATACAGATTTTGTATTTTTGTACACCCAAATTTCCCTTCATCCGGACGTTTTCCCTTAAAAAAATCTTTTCTTCTGTAAATACTCTTTGTAATTTTTACTTTTTGCTTTTCTTTTCCCTTTCCCTTTCAATTAGTTTTTTCCCGTAGCTGGGCCGTTTTTTTTTAATTACTTTCATGGTTTCTTTTTCCCAGAGCGGGGGAGTTTTCATTTTCTTTTTTTTATCATCTTTGTGCTCTTAATATTTTGGCCAAAAGTAAAGTATGTAGCTTCTTAGCCTACGACCCCATTACATTTTAGAAAAAAAAATATATGTTTCTCATATCTTCAAAAGGGCCCCATCAAGGACCGAGGGATGTGAAATGTTGAAATGATGAAATACTGCCCCTGGGCCCTGGGAGATGGACAAGGGGGGCTGGGTTTTGCCGGAATTTAAAAACCCCCGAACTGAAATTTGATACTCAAACTTTTCGAAAATACAGGGTGCCCCAAAAACTATGATGTCCTCCTAATTAGGGAGAAAAGGTGATAATTGCTGAAAGAATAGCATTTGTCGTGAATTTAACACTTCAAGGGAAAATGGGTAACTTTTTCATACAATAGTGATTGGAAAAATTTGGGTGTAGCAATAACCCTAGTGATGGGGCATGGGTGTAATTTTTGCCAGTTGGGAGGGGTAAAAGGTCTCAGGCAGAAAGGAACTGGTAAACATTGGGGAAAAACCCTGGTTGAAAAACTGAGGAAAGGATGGGGCTCAGTGTACTTTTAGAGTAAAGGGCAGAACACAAGGGCCCGGGAAACCACTGGGTTAAAGAGGGAGGCAGTATCTGGAAAGGGGGAGAGGGAAATGGGTGTTTAAATGTAAAAAGGGGTGGTTTTTTGGAAAAACGTTTAACAGCTTTAAATTCCCAGAATTAGAGAAGACTTTGGGAGGGCTTTTGGAGATGGGTAGCGAAGGAATATTAGTGCCATGGAAGGAAGATGTGGAAAGGGGGTTTTTGCCCCTAAAGGTGGTGATGGAACAAGGTGCGGCCCCCAAGCTAAATGCTGTGCTTGCCACATAGGGGATGGCATAGTTGATATTGTAAAGAGATCCTTAGAGGAGGTGAATGTGGGGAAACCACAGTCACTATGGAAAGGGTGTCTGCCTACCTGGCTGAAATGTTAAAAAATTTCAAACTTTGTGGGGGGTAAGGGGAAACAATGCACGTTTTCCACCCGGTTTCCCGATTTTTCCCTTTATCAAGAGGCGCGCTTATTGGGTAAACCTTGATATAGTGATTAGGGCCTCCTTCCGTTTAATAGTACATTTTTGTTTCTTGACTCTGTTATAATTGAGTCTAAAAAACCCCCTTTAAAATCTTTTCTAAAGCTTTTAAAACTTAGTTGAATAAACTGATATGGGGGGAAAAAACATCACTTCTTAAAGTTTTTCCCTTTTTTTTCATTTATCTGTACACAACTTAACAGGGAATCTTTTTTGGGCCTTTTACCCCTCCTCATTCTTCAAAATGCTTCAAAAAACCTTTTAAAGAGAGCAGTGGGGGAAAGGGGAAATTGAAGAGAAACTGCCCAAATTTTTTTTTTGGATGTTTAAAACCCCCCCAAAATTTTTCTTTCAGCATTACATTTGAAATTTGCAAATGTGAGGAAAACCCGGAGAGCAAATATTTAAAAATGAAAAAAAATCTTATTCCCCCATGTGGTCTTCAAATTCCTTTGCTTTCCAGTAGAATTCATGAGCATCTAACCTTGAATTTCAGCAAAATCGAGTTTTCGCCACTCCTCATAAAGTTGCTTCCAGTAAATACACACGGGCAAGTTTCTGTGAAATCTACATGGGTATCGAGTTTGTCCCTTGCGTTCTTGCAGTGAAAGGAAGGATGCCATTCACCATGATATAGTGTTTATTGGGAAACTCTTCATGATTTGCACTGCCGTGGTTATCAAAAAACTCGTGGCATATTTTCTTCTTCTTCTTCTTCTTCTTTTACACATCAGTTTGATTGCAGTCTGCATGTCTCATTTCAAATACATTGTAACTGGCAAGAAGATTCTAAAATCGGCGGGGTCTATATTTGATATACATCTCTTATTTAAGAATTCAGCTACACAGTAGGAGCGAAGGATAGTACCAAGCAATTTAATAGTATATTTCTATGAAACAATAGATATACGGCAAAATGCTATTCAGAAATAAAACATACAATTTTAAAGATGGAGTCCTCGTATTTTACCACTGTTAAAAAAACACAGCTTGGCATAGTGAGAGCTATGTGTTTGACATTGCAGAATTCTTAAAACATCTTCAGTTCATGTTTCCTTTTATCACAATGAACAAAATGAGAATGTGTATTTCTAATGAGATTCTCACTTAGCAGCTTCTGAGGCTGCGAGATGAATTGGAACATATTCATCTGAATATTGTAATGCCAGGTACACTTTTTTAGACGGCTGGTGTGCGAATCATTTTCCCCCCCTAATGTTTGCTGCTCCATCTGCTGTCAAAGCTTTCCATTAACCTCTTCTATAACATCTGGCCTGTTACTACCACTGAATTACTGTTGTAGAGGTCAATTAATGTGAACAAGGTGTTTCGTAGTTTCGTCAACTATTACAGAAAGTTTATAAATTTGTAATAGCATTGGCCACCCGCTTTCCTAACCGCGGTGCTCTTGATTTTGTGCATCTGGACTCCCTGGGCAATTACAGAGTCTGGGAACCTCATTTTCATGAGGTTCATCATATGTAAAACAGGAAATGTGTTCGACAAGGCCATCAGGAGAGCTGTTGCAAATGGAATCCCAGTACCTAAAAATGTCTTTTGGTATATTGTACACTACATGAAATTGTTTAGAGACGTCGGTGAGGTTAAAATCTTTGGGAAATTACAGAATACATATTTTTGAAAATATGTATTTTAGTATTATGAACCAACTCAAAGTCAGAGGTGTAGCCTCTTGCTCATCTTTGTTTTCTTGCTGGAACTGTCTTGCATTGAAGGTGTGAATCATCTTCTCCTTGTGCCACGTGACGGTAGTCCAATGAGCACCAAAAACACATTTGCAGAAGATAAAGCTAGCCCTCTCGTGGTCTCCTTCCATGGGAGAGAGCCACATTTGGAAACTCGTCAGTCAGACCTCTACGATCTTCCGTTTGGGAACCATATCAACCTGAAGCATCTAAAAATACTGTTCACGTATTTGGTTATAATACATTGATATATTTATAGAATAAAATTTATAGAATTGCTAAACATAAAAGTTTTCTATATTCAAAGGTGAATTTAATTAAAAAAACAAGCAAAAAAAAAAAAAAAAAAAACAGTTCGTCCCAATGAATAAACAATGGAAAGATTTTAAAAAAATCAAGGGAGCAATTGGCGAATATTATAGAAATGGTGAAGGACTTTGTAGGAGCAGAGGATCTGAGTGAGGAAAAAAAGGCGTCAAAACCTGATATGACACGCTTGTTACATTAACTTTCTTACAAAAATTAATGTTTATGATTTCTTTCAATAAGATAATTTTAAAATACCACAGAACAGAAAAAAAAAAAAACGATCTAATGCGAATGATAACAAATTCATATTAATTTCCTTAGCCTTTCAACATATTTATAAGTAGAATTAATTCAAATTCTAATGAAATATATGCTTTGCCATTATTTACTTTATAGTCCTTTGAAAACACAATCAATTCTGCATTTATTCTGCAACTACAAAATCTCCACACAGCTGTATCGCTAAACTTTCTCTAAACTTTCTTTTCGACATTAGCAGACGAATTCTGGAGACTGACAGCGTTGAGAGGAAGGACTTACTGTTTAACGAGATTTGGTTTCGGACTGGGTTCGGCGTCGAGAATTATGAAGATTTTTTTAGGCAAATTAGGGAGAAGAAAGGAGATTGAGGCTGCCACAAACACATATATCGACGATATATTTGACAACAGAACTGCAGTACCAGTATCTGAAGTAGTGGAGCATCTGAA
>NC_051425.1:3374779-3384779 GCF_015228065.2 Penaeus monodon | reverse complement strand
AAACCACACCCCAACACAACACACACACATTTCGCATCACCCAACAAAGACACACACACACACGCAAACACCACATACACAACACACACACTCACAAAAAAATAAATAAACAAAAAATTTATAATATTAAATATATAATATATATATATATATTTATATATATATTATCTTCTTCTTTTAACGGTGGTTCATGTCTGACCCGCCGGGGTCACAGCATGAACTTAATTGTGTTTTCATTTGTGATGTTTTGGGAGTGAGTACGTGGTAGGGTCCCATTCCTTTCCCGGAGGTCCCGGTGGTACTTTTTTTTTTTTTTTTTTCTTTTCTTCTTTTTTTTTTTTGGTAATCTTCTCCTATTTTACCGGGGTTGGGACCCGCACGACTTGGGGGGCCACCCAGTGGCTAGGTAGGGGAAACGAGGGGAAGTTTTCCCTTCCCAAGGGGGAAAAACGCAGCGGTCGGGGACTCGAACCCCCAAATTTTTGATTTCCCCTGTGACATCTTTATCCGACGCTTAACTATTCGGCCACCGCGCCCCTTTACGATCATGGGCTTTATGATTTTTTTTTAAATTAGAGCGGATTTGCCATTGCCTTCCCCCGGGGTTTTTTCGAGTCACCATCTCATTTACCCGGCACTGACTTTGGGTCTTTGGGCCACCCAGGGCTAGGGAGGCAAACGGGGGAAGTTTCCTTTCCCCAAGGGGAAACAACGCGGCGGTCGGTGACTCGAACCCTCGAACTCAGATTGCCGGTACAGCTTGAGTCCGACGCTCAAACCATTCGGCCCCCCCGGGGCCCCCCTAATTTTTTATATATTTTTATATATATATTTATATTATAATTATTGTGGGGTTGTGGGGTTTTGTGTGTGTGGTGTGTGTGTGTGTGTGTGTGTGTGTGTAAAAGGCTATGCGTACTCTATTACATGGTGACAGGGACGAAAAAAACACACGAAAAGGGGTCCACACGCTACAGACGCAATGACTTGTCAAAAGGGGGTAATCGGGGTTTATGCGGGTCGCACCACTCGCCCGAGAGGGGGGCGGAGCTGACCCTACCGCGTGGGGTTGCTTCACACGAACCCCGGGTCAAACGGGTCAGATAAAAAAAAAATGTGACCTCCCCCCTCGCGAGCGGGTGGTTCTTTTTTGGGGACATTTGGATCCACGGAAAACACCCGTGGTCCATGGAAAACCGAAATAGAATTACCCCCTCCGTAACAGAAATGAATTATCCCCATCTTATTCTGGGCCACCTACTCGCCCCTCACCCTCGAGGCCCCTTTCAAGGGTGACCTAATTGGCTGTCGTCTCGTCTTGTGCGTCGTCCGGGGGCATCTTCGTGGCTTTTCGTCCCGGGCGTCCTCATTTTCCGGGTCCTCGGTGTAATGCCGTCCCGATTCCACACGTCCTCGAAAGTCTCGAAAGGTCCCCTTGATTTTCGATTCGTTTTGACTCCTTAGCCCTGGCCAGGCCAAACTGGGTGGGGGCCTGCCCACACTCCTCACAGATCTCGCCCGGTCCTTCTCGCGTCCCCCTCATCGTAATTTCGTCCGGATCTACGGGCGTGGGGGGCGGGGGGGCATCTCGGAGGCTTATATTTGCGCTACGAGCCCCTGGATTGCCGGATCTGCGGCGTCGCCTAGCACGCTTCTGGGGCGACAGGTACCTGCGGAAAAGGTCGGGTTTGCGGGATCTATGGGGAGTCGGGCAGCAACGCCCGTCCCCCTACACTGGGAGGGTTTAACACCTTTTCTAACGAAAATCTCGGCCCGGGGGCCTATGGGATTTGTTACACCCTTTCCCCCAGGGGACCCAAAGGGTACCGGAACTGTAGCAGTTCCCCTTTCGGTGCCGTGCCGGTCCGACTAAAATATATAGTCGGGGACCCAGAATACACGAAAAAAAAAAAAAAAGAGTAAGAGAAAAGAAAGGCAACAAGAAGAGGGGTGTTTCACCACTACCCGGTTATTTTGAATTTGCGGTTTTTTAATTTTGGTTTTTAATTTTTTTTCGTTTTTTTTTTTTCTTTTTGGTTTTTTTTAAAAAGAAAAAGAAAAAATAAAGAGGGGACGTCAGTACCGTCTGAAAAGACAGCTTGAACTACCAAACGTCTCTATAGATGAAGTAAAAAAAGGGCGACAAGGGCATCCCGAAGATCTATTTAAAACCACAGTCGTCCCCAAAAAAAATAGATGAAACTCGTTATCATGTACGAGCCACTCTCACAACGCCGTGTGGGTGTGTGAGTGACAGCTGGTTTTAAGGAGGGAAAGCGAGAGGGCCCTCAAGAGAGAATGAACCACAACACGAATATTACGTCACATAAAAAACGAAGAAAATTTAGCAATGCTAGCTTTTAAGATTATTTCAACTACCCAATTGAATTCAACAATAATGAATGCGACAGAATGTACACATGAAAAATGGTGACACGAAAAAATTTTGCCAATTTTTTATCAAGCAAATTTCTGGGGGTCAGAAATCTAAACTGCCGAGGTACATGTCTACTTTGCAGTCGATTAAAAAAAACTCAATAAGGGGGATCCTATCCCAAACCCCGTATATGACTGAGGACTCGACCCCGGGAAATTAAAAACCCTGCTCTCTTCTGCGTTCTGTAAGGGGTGCTCGAAAATTTTCCCGAGGATATAAAAATTTTAAAAGAACACACAAACGCTTGGTTACCCAAAAAAATGCAAGCGACTTGGGAGGGGGAGAAAAGGGGGATTAAAAAGCAAATATATTCTAGCTTAAACCCTAGTCCTAATTAATTAAAGGCATAACGCGGGGCCACCCACTCAAAGGTGCCAACAATAAACTTTGGGTCCTACTTTCGAACGACGGAGGCATATCATTTGGCGTTTTCGCAACCCCGGGCAATATCGGGGAAATTTTGTGCACTATATAGGGGAAGATCCACGTATATTCAATAATACAATTAATGAAAAATTTTGTTACATGCTTTCCCCTAGCGCCGATATAACTTTCACCAAAAAGCAAAGTAACAAAGTATGGTTAATCCCAAGGCGTCAAAAAAAATAACACCAAAATACAGGGGAAAACCAAACTGCAAATTTTATCCCCTTCCCCTGCGCCACCGCCGGGAAAAAAGAAAGTGAGGGGCGGTCAAAAAAGGAAAATGACCTTTTGTAATCTAAAATGACCGTAAAACGAAGAAAAAAGGGAAAGGGCAGGGCGGGGGCGGGGTTGGAACGAAAAAAAATGAATTCGTGATAAGATAAAATCAGACGCGTTAAATTCGTTTCAGATGAAACAAAATAAATCTCTAAAAACGAGAGAAAAAAATTTAATTTCTTAACTAAAAGAAAGATATTCATGTTTATTGACACATACTCGATGACGGAAAGCGATCTGAGGGGAAGAATAGTGGAGAACGGCCTCTGCTGTCCTTGCACCTTTTAAACCCAAAAAAAAAACAACGGCTTAACAAGTATGGAGGAGAAGGGAAAAAAAATAAGAGAGGGGGGGCCAAAAGGTACTTACTGTTTTTTTTTTTTTCGAATGTTTTCTAGCGGGGCGAGCGATTTTTCTTGGGGGGGGTTGTCCGTGTTCATGCCAAAAAAGGGTCAACGGCCTCGCGGGCCCCCACTTGTAAAAGGCTATGGTACTCTAGTACATGGCTGACGGGACGCAAAAAACACGTAAAAGGGGGGACCACACGCTACGACGACGCTACGACTGTCTAAAGGGGTAAACGCGGTTACGGGGCGCGCCCCTCGCCCGGAGAGGGGGGGCGGGCTGACCCTACCGCGTCGGGGCTTTACACGAAATCCCGGTCAACAGGGGCAATAAAAATGTGACCTCCGCCCTCGCTGAGCGGGTGGTTCTTATTTGGGGCATTTGGTAAAAGTGGGAAAAAAGCACGTGGTCCCTGGTAACCCAAATAGAATTATCCCCTTTAAGAAAAAGAATTATCCACATCTTATAGGGGGTGTTGTGTGTTGGTGTCTGTGTGTGTGTGTGTGGTGTGTTTTTGTTTGTTGGTGTGTGTGTGTGTGGTGTGTGTGGTGTGGTTTTTGTTGTGTGGGTTTTTCTCTCTCTCTCTCTCTCTCTCTCTCCTCTCTCTTCTCCTCTCTCTCTCCTCTTCTCTCTTATATATATATATAATATATATTAAATATATATATATATAATTAATTTTAATTTATTATAGTTAATATATAATATATAAAAATAATATATATATATATTATATAAAATTTTATATAATGTATAAGTATATAAATTTTATAGACACCATCACAATATAAATAATATAAATATAAATTTACATATAATGAATATAATGTATTATTAAATTTAATCAATATATTTATAAAAAAATATATTTTATAAAATATATATATATATATATAGATATATATATAAAAATTTATATATTATATATATACAACACACATACCACCCACACCCACCCACACACCACACACACCCCAACACACACCACACACACCACCACACACACAACCCCACACACACCACACACCACACATACACACACACACATACATATATATATATATATATATATATATATAATATAAATTATATTAATATTAAAAATTTATATTGTGTGGTGTGTGTGTGTGTGGTGTGTGGGGGGGGGTGTGTGTGTGGTGTGGTTGGTGTGTGTGTGTGTGTGAGTGAGTGAGTGGTGAGTGAGTGTTGTGTGTGTGTGGTGTGTTGTGGTGTGTTTTGTCTGTACTTTACATTTGCATCCAAACACCTTTTTATTTTTTCAACAAAACAAATTTTTTAAAAATCAGCACACCAAAAGGGAAAAGGGCAGAATTTGCTGAGACGAAATGAAGCCGAAGATGAACAAGGAAAAATCAGTAGTGATTGATAGCGAAGTTCAACACTTTGTCCTTTTGTTTTTTCCTCGCAAATGCCTCTGGCTTCCGGGAAAGTTTTTTTCTTCTAAAAGAGCTTCTTGAAAAGGGGACGCATGGAGCAAAATGACGGGAATTTTTAGACATATCCATAAAAACATAACCCAAAGGCCCCAAAACAACTGTTCAATTTCAGAAAATTTTATTTGGCTTCCCAAAGAAAATTAAGACAGTTTATTTTCATTTTATTTTTTGAAAATTTAAAAAAAATAATGATAAAATAAATTTAAACTGATTTACGAGTCAGCTACAAACATTTTTTATTAAAAAAAACTTCACTGGGTCGCACTCCCATTAAAAAACCCAGGAATTTCTAAAATTTTAAAACCCCAAATCTTTTCTTTTGCATAAATAATGAGGCCACGTCGCTAATGCAACATCTACCCAAAGAAGCACTTCGTGTTAAATTTTTTGAATAAAAAATGCACAATCTTCTATTTGGGATTATTATATTTGTAACCACATTTCTTGACATTGGAAAAGATAATCTATCTTTTTCTAAAAAAATTTTGCGAAAACCAAATCTACATTTTCAAGACACATTTGCACTGCGCATTTGGGTCCACAGTTTATATGTTTGTTAAAAGTAATAATAAAAATTGAATTAAAAGTAAAATTACTATTTTTAATATATTTTTATTATCGGTAAGACTTTTTCATAATTTTCCCGACGTTAGTGATTTTTTTTCTTTTAAAAAAATGGTTCAGTTGAGCCGCCGTGGCACAGCATGATCTTAATTGTAGTTTTCATGTTGTGATCCCTTTTGGATGATAGTGGTAGGGTCCCCAGTTCCTTTTTCCACGGAGAGTGCCTGTTACCTTTTTTTTGGTAATCATTCTCTCTATTTTATCCGGGTTTGGGGGCCCAGCGGGACCAGTTCCCCCAAAGGGAACAACCGCCGGCCGGTGACTCGAACCCGAACCAGTTTTTGCCGACGGACAGTCTTGAGTCCGTGCTCTAACCTTTCGGCACCGGGTTTTGGCGATCAGGGGTTTCCCATGATTTTTTTTTGGGAAATTTAGAGTGGGGGTTTTCCATTGCCTTCCCCCCGGTTTTTTTTTTTTTTTTTTTTTTTTCCGAGTCCCATCTCTATTTACCCGGCACTGACTTGGGCGGGGGGCCACCCGTGGCTAGGCAAAAATCGAGGTAAAAGTTCCTTGCCCAGGGAAACAACGCGCCGGCCGGTGACTCAAACCCCCGAACTCAGATAACCGTCGTGAAGTCTTGATCCGACGCGACTTTAGTGATTTTTTAGTTAATGATGATTTTTTTAAAAAAACGAAAGAATAAATGATAAAAATTACTACTTATTTTAGAATTCCCTTTGGCCCTAGATCATAATGGGCCTCCCCAATAGTCATATCACAAATTTTATCATTGCTTTTATATATTACAATTTTGGTGTTAATATACATATGTTTTTTTTTTTATATACTCACGTTTTTTAATTTTCCCTCTCTTTTCTCTCTTCTCTCCTCTCTCTCTCTCTCTCTCTCTCTGTGTGTGCGTGTGTGTGTGTGATAAACTTCACCCAACAGCTCAAATGGCGCGGCAACCAAGCGTTCATCAGCAGAAGCGAAGTGAAAACCCCCAAAGCATTTTCCCTTTTCCTTCTGGGGAATAGCGATACGGCCGAAATCAAAAAATGATTGTGTGTCTATACTTGTCTGATGGGGCTTCTCTCTCTCTCTATCACAACGAAAAACTATTTCATTAGTTTTTTTATATAAATAAAAATTGAAAATGCACAAACGTTTTAAAATTCTATTGTATATTACTAATAAATTTATCTCTCTTTTTCTTTTTACCACACACACACACCAACACACACACACACACCACACACACACACACACAAAAACCCCACCACACACACCCCAAAACACACACACACACACACACTCCCCAACACACACACATACACACAAAACACAAAAACACCACACAACACACAAAACCCCCAACACACACACACACACACACACATTATTATAATATATATATAAATATATATATTATATATATTATATATATATAAAATTATTCATGTTGTGATACCATACAGTGCATATATATATATATATATAATATATATATAATAGATTATATATAAAAATTTATATATATATATATATATTTTACATAATTTGTGTGTGTGTACACATATATCAATTTATACACGACTACCACAAACATGCAACCCACACACCACACACACACAGCACCACACACACACACCACACACACACACACACACACACACACACACACACTCTCTCCCCTCCCCTCTCTCCTCTCCTTCTCTCTCTTCTCTTCTCTCCTTTCTCTCTCTCTCTCTTCTCTCTCTCTCACCACCAAAACACCCACACACACACACATATACACACACACAAAACATACTATATAATATTTATTTTATATATTTTTATATATATATATATATATATAATTTATATATATTAAATTAGTTGCACCCCCAAAAACAACAACAACAAACGAACAAAGAAAAAACCAACCAACCAATCTATCCAATCAATCACCCCAAACCCAAAACAACCACACACACACCCACACCACACACACACACCACACCACACACACCACCCCCCAAACACCCAACACACCCACACACACACACACACACCACGTCTACGGGTTCTCAGACCTGTTTACTGGATATGCGCTTTTTAAGCTCCTTGAAATCCCATCTCCCTTATGCTTTGTTTTACGTGGTTTTGAATAGCCATGTATACTGGCGCTTTATTTGGGTTATCCAGTTTTGGTTCCTTTGTTAATTTGAAAACTGCGAATTACTCTTTGCAATTGCAAAAAAACAAAGGCGGAGCGATACTCCGTTGTACGTGTGTGTACATGTCATGTAGCTGCAAAGGGAGAAAATGATCTTTTTCTTTTCCCTTTTGGGATTGTGCATCTGCAGGCTGAAAAGGGCCCAAAAAACACACAGCTAATAAGAGGTTCGAACCAATGGGCCCTCTAAAAAATGAATGAAAGTTGGGGAGAAAAAAAATGTTTTTCCTGGGGCACACTAGAACACTCATCAAACTATGAAAACCGTCCTCCCTTTTTTTGAACTTCCCGACAATTTACTGAACACCATGGGGAAGATGTGTTGGGTCGTTCTGTCAAAAAAAATAGGAAAACGTAGAACCTGCAAATGCCTTTACCCTTTCAACCGTTTTTGGGGACAAAATGATCGGACTTCTCTATTTCTTACTTTGGGGATTTGGCTTGAATGTATTGGAGAATGGGTTTCTATGACATAAAAATCGAATATAGTTGCATTGCCTAAAATATATGTCTTAAGACCGTATTTATCTACTCGGTAGATAGGTAATGATTACATATACTTATCTGTTTTTCCCATATCGCTACCTATTCCCACACACACACCACACCCAAAACACAACAACAACTTCCCCCCAAACACATCCCCTTAATCCTTTTTAAATCCCCAATATCCTCGCCATAAAACATGACCGTTTCCCTATTACTCTTTCTAAAACCCCTTGCTTCTGCAATAAGGTTTTTACTGCTTCCCATACAAATTACCTAACATAAATGAAATTTCCCTCAACAAAATACTTTATCAGTAACTTTGAAATGTCCTTGAATCGTAAAAAACTGAAACGCTGCTAACATTTGCGAAAATAATTTTGTTACTAAATGGGTTTTCTTGAGACAAGCGTGGTATAAAAAAAAAAAAAAAAAAAAAAAAAAAAAAAAAAAAAAAAAAAAAAAAAAAAAAAAAAAAAAAATATATATATATATTATATATATAATATAAATATATATTTAAAATATTTTTACATATAATTTCATAATGGTTTTAATTTTTATCCTTCATTTTCAGTTAATATAATATAATTTTATAAAATAATAATTTATATATATAATATATATTAATATATTTTTTTATATATTATATAATATATTCAATGAGTGTGTGTGTGTGAGGGGTTGGGGTGGTGTGTGTGTGTGGTGTGTGTGTGGGGTGTGTGTGGGGGTGTGTTGTGTGTGTGTGTTGTTTTGTGTGTGTGTGTGCCCCTTGTGTGTGTATGTGTAGCACATTATATATATATATATATATTATAAAATATTATATATTTTAAAATATATATATTATTTTTAAAATTATATATATATATAATATATTATAATATATAATTGTTTACTTATTTATGTATTTATTCATATTATTAATAATATTACTTATGTCCATGTCCCCAACACACACAACACACCATTTAAAATTCTGTTGTGTGTAGATAGACATAGTAATTACACATATTCTTAACATATACATTTTATATTTTTGTTTCCCTTTGACACACACACACACAACACACACACAAAACACAACACACACCACACACGCCCCACACCCCCACCACACACCACACACACCACAACACACACACACACCACACACCACACCACAACGCACCATACTCATAAAAATATATGTAATATATATATTTTAAATATATATATATATTATATAATATAATATATATATTTATGTATTTAGTTATTTTTATAAGGTCTATATAGCATATATATTTTATGTAGATATTTTAATGCATTTATTATATACATATTAATATAATAATAATATATATTTTAATATATATATATATATTAAAAATAAATATAATCTAATATTTTATTATAGTTATATATATTAATATATTTTTATCTAAATTATATGTGTTACATAAATATGTGTACATACACCCCCCACACACACAACGCGCGCGCGCGCGCGCGTGTGTGGTGTTTGGTATGTGTGTGTGTTGTGTATGTGTGTGTTTCCCTTTTTTTTTTAAAAAGCACTATGTGTATACAATACATTTTATTATTGATTCCTTGACACACACACACAACACACACACACACACACACCACCAACGCAACAACACACCACCACAAAAACACAAAACCCCACACACACAAATATATATAAAAATAATAAATATTATATATTATTATATATATATAAAAAGAGGGGGAAGAGAGAGAGAGGGAGAGAGAGAGAGAGAGAGAGAGAGAGAGAGAGAGAGA
>NC_051425.1:3350616-3358116 GCF_015228065.2 Penaeus monodon | reverse complement strand
TATATATATACATATATACACATTTTTGCATAAATAGATAGATAAATAGATATATATGTACACACACACACACACACACATACACACACATATATAAATGTTAATTAATGATGATTTGAAATCAATTTCTTTATATGATATGTTGAAGATGTAGTTTTCCTCCACCCTCTAAATTAGCTATTCCACCTTGTGTTCAAAGACGGCATGTCTACTAGTCTACAACACCGAATGCTGATCCTCTACTTATCGCCAAACTCGCACACGTTCCCAACGAACCATTCCTACCATGTGGTGTTTGTTATAAACAAACACAAATAAACATAACTATATGCAAATGGCACCATCATCCCGAACTTATCGCCCAACTCACACACGTTTCCAACAAACCATTTCCACCCTGTGGTGTTTGTTTTAAGCAAATACAAATAAACATATCTATATGTTTATGGCACCATCACCCCTACTCTGACTCACAACTGCTTCCCGTTTCATAGACCTTTCTCACCGTCTGTGCTGATCGTCTTCCTATTATTCCACTTTCCTCGTCTCTTAACGGATCTGCCACTCTTATGATACGTTTCTTCACCTGAGTAGTGCAATTCACAACTGGAGGCTTCACCCAGACTTCTTCCCCAACTTGAATGGACGCAGAGCCTTCTTCCTCTTTGGTATCCTCTCGTTCGCTACTGGGATGTCACTATTTGTACTAACACACTATTTTTAAGCACGTTGCTCTCATCTAGTCCCAATCTAGAGGACACATTGTACTAGAACATTGCTACCATTGGCATTACCTACACTCTTTCTGCCATGGCCTTGGTAGTTCGATGTCTGCCATTTCTGCCTGCTCGAACGCAGCTCTGAAATATCACCTATTACTCTACTCTTCAAGAGACTGTCTCAGAACTTGCGACCAAAACTCGGTACTATTACCCATACACACCTTACTGACTGGGTCTCTCTCCAATTTCTGCCAATAATCCTCTCCAAATGGTCACCTATCCAGATCTGCAATCTACCATGGACATATATAACCTGTATTTGCAGTGAGTCACCTTGACTACCAACCTCATCCACTTATTATCCACCCTGATCCTTCCTGGGTCATGTATACTCCAAACACTGTCTGACCACTTGTCTCACCTCTTCCCTTGTATTTGTAGGATCAACCTTCGTAATTTCATTCACCCATACACTATACCCTATTCTGTGCTAATCTTTATCTCCTGAAGGCCCCACTTTTGTGCTAAGTTGATGTCCTTTAGCACCGCATCTAGTCTTTAGATGCCGATATGCCCTTTTTTTTCTTAACCAAGCGGCATTTTCAACTTCAATTTCATTATCTATTATCAGCAGAACTCCCATTGCAATACTGCTAGCATCAAAACTCACAATTTCTTTTTCAGCTTACATGCACTGATCTTCACAGCTCACTCTCTGCAATGAAGTAGTGACCCTCCATTTTCCTGCACAGCGAGTACAGCTCTCTTCACCCACCTTCGGCATTTTGTATCTTCTTTTGAAAACCAGTCTGCCCAAACTTTTTCAGATGCTCCACTACTTCAGATACTGGTACTGCAGTTCTGTTGTCAAATATATCGTCGATATATGTGTTTGTGGCAGCCTCAATCTCCTTTCTTCTCCCTAATTTGCCTAAAAAAATCTTCATAATTCTCGACGCCGAACCCAGTCCGAAACCAAATCTCGTTAAACAGTAAGTCCTTCCTCTCAACGCTGTCAGTCTCCAGAATTCGTCTGCTAATGTCGAAAAGAAAGTTTAGAGAAAGTTTAGCGATACAGCTGTGTGGAGATTTTGTAGTTGCAGAATAAATGCAGAATTGATTGTGTTTTCAAAGGACTATAAAGTAAATAATGGCAAAGCATATATTTCATTAGAATTTGAATTAATTCTACTTATAAATATGTTGAAAGGCTAAGGAAATTAATATGAATTTGTTATCATTCGCATTAGATCGTTTTTTTTTTTTTCTGTTCTGTGGTATTTTAAAATTATCTTATTGAAAGAAATCATAAACATTAATTTTTGTAAGAAAGTTAATGTAACAAGCGTGTCATATCAGGTTTTGACGCCTTTTTTTCCTCACTCAGATCCTCTGCTCCTACAAAGTCCTTCACCATTTCTATAATATTCGCCAATTGCTCCCTTGATTTTTTTAAAATCTTTCCATTGTTTATTCATTGGGACGAACTGTTTTTTTTTTTTTTTTTTTTTGCTTGTTTTTTAATTAAATTCACCTTTGAATATAGAAAACTTTTATGTTTAGCAATTCTATAAATTTTATTCTATAAATATATCAATGTATTATAACCAAATACGTGAACAGTATTTTTAGATGCTTCAGGTTGATATGGTTCCCAAACGGAAGATCGTAGAGGTCTGACTGACGAGTTTCCAAATGTGGCTCTCTCCCATGGAAGGAGACCACGAGAGGGCTAGCTTTATCTTCTGCAAATGTGTTTTTGGTGCTCATTGGACTACCGTCACGTGGCACAAGGAGAAGATGATTCACACCTTCAATGCAAGACAGTTCCAGCAAGAAAACAAAGATGAGCAAGAGGCTACACCTCTGACTTTGAGTTGGTTCATAATACTAAAATACATATTTTCAAAAATATGTATTCTGTAATTTCCCAAAGATTTTAACCTCACCGACGTCTCTAAACAATTTCATGTAGTGTACAATATACCAAAAGACATTTTTAGGTACTGGGATTCCATTTGCAACAGCTCTCCTGATGGCCTTGTCGAACACAATTTCCTGTTTTACATATGATGAACCTCATGAAAATGAGGTTCCCAGACTCTGTAATTGCCCAGGGAGTCCAGATGCACAAAATCAAGAGCACCGCGGTTAGGAAAGCGGTGGCCAATGCTATTACAAATTTATAAACTTTCTGTAATAGTTGACGAAACTACGAAACACCTTGTTCACATTAATTGACCTCTACAACAGTAATTCAGTGGTAGTAACAGGCCAGATGTTATAGAAGAGGTTAATGGAAAGCTTTGACAGCAGATGGAGCAGCAAACATTAGGGGGGGAAAATGATTCGCACACCAGCCGTCTAAAAAAGTGTACCTGGCATTACAATATTCAGATGAATATGTTCCAATTCATCTCGCAGCCTCAGAAGCTGCTAAGTGAGAATCTCATTAGAAATACACATTCTCATTTTGTTCATTGTGATAAAAGGAAACATGAACTGAAGATGTTTTAAGAATTCTGCAATGTCAAACACATAGCTCTCACTATGCCAAGCTGTGTTTTTTTAACAGTGGTAAAATACGAGGACTCCATCTTTAAAATTGTATGTTTTATTTCTGAATAGCATTTTGCCGTATATCTATTGTTTCATAGAAATATACTATTAAATTGCTTGGTACTATCCTTCGCTCCTACTGTGTAGCTGAATTCTTAAATAAGAGATGTATATCAAATATAGACCCCGCCGATTTTAGAATCTTCTTGCCAGTTACAATGTATTTGAAATGAGACATGCAGACTGCAATCAAACTGATGTGTAAAAGAAGAAGAAGAAGAAGAAGAAAATATGCCACGAGTTTTTGATAACCACGGCAGTGCAAATCATGAAGAGTTTCCCAATAAACACTATATCATGGTGAATGGCATCCTTCCTTTCACTGCAAGAACGCAAGGGACAAACTCGATACCCATGTAGATTTCACAGAAACTTGCCCGTGTGTATTTACTGGAAGCAACTTTATGAGGAGTGGCGAAAACTCGATTTTGCTGAAATTCAAGGTTAGATGCTCATGAATTCTACTGGAAAGCAAAGGAATTTGAAGACCACATAGGGAATAAGATTTTTTTCATTTTTCAATATTTGCTCTACAGGTCCTCACACTGCCGACATCAAATGCTAATGCTGAAAGAATATTTTGTGGTGGTAAACATCAAAACAAAAATTCGCAGCTCTCTTCAAGTTCCCTTCCCCACTGCTCTCATTAAGGTGTCTGAAGCAGTGAAGAATGAGGAGGGGTCAAAGGCCAAAGATTCCCTGTTAGTTGTGTACAGATAAATGAGAAAATGAATTGTAAACATTTAAGAAGTGATGTCTTTTCCCCCATATCAGTTTATTCAACTAATGATTTAAGCTTTAGTAAGTATATAAAGGGTGGTTGTTTAGATCTCAATTATAACAGAGTCAAGAAAGCAAAAATGTACTATTCAACGAGAAGGAGGTACCTAATCACTATATCAAGGTATCCCAATAAGCGCTGTCCTCTTTGATGAACGGAAATCAGAAACCAGGTGGAATAACGATAGCATTGCTTACCCTTACCCTCACTAGCTTGTATTTCTTTAACATTTCAGCCAGGTAGGCAGACATCAATTCCATAGTGACTGTGGCTTCCCACATTCACCTCCACTCTAAGGATCTCATTACACATATCAACTATGCCATCCCCTATGTGGCACAGCACAGTCATTTAGCTTCTGGAGGCCGCACCTTGTTCTCCATCACCACCATTAGAGGCAAGACTCCTTCCACATCTTCCTTCCATGGCACTAATATTCCTTCGTCTATCCATCTCCAAATTGCCCTGCCAAAGTCTTCTCTAATTCTGGGAATTTAAAGCTGTTAAACTGTTCTTCCAGAACCTACTCCGTTTTACAGTTAACACCCACTTCTCTGTCCCTATCCAGATACTGCCTGCTCTTTAACCCAGTGGCTTCAGGCTTGTGTTCTGACCTTACTCTCAAGGTACACTGAGCCACATCCTTTCCTCAGCTTTCAACCATGGTTTTCCAATGATTACCAGTTCCTTTCTGCCTGAGACCATTACACCTCCCAACTGGCTAATTACATCCATGCCCCATCACTATGTTAGTGCTATCAGCCATATTTCCAATCACTATTGTATGAATAGTTACCCACTTTCCTTGAAGTGTTAAATTCACGACAAATGCTATTCTTTCCAGCAATTATCACCTTTCTACTAATTAGGAGGACATCATAGTTGTTTTGCATCCTGTATCTTCGAAAGTTTGAGTATCTTAATCAGTCTAGGGGTTAACTTCCGGCACAACAGCTCCCCTTGTCCATCTCCCAGGGCACAGTGGCAGTATTTACACTCATTTCAACATTTCACATCCCTCTGTCCTTTGATAGCCCATTTGAAGATATGAGAAATCATATATTTTTTTTCTAAAATGTAATAGGGTCGTAGGCTAAGAAGCTACATACTCTTACGTTTGGCCTAATATTAAGAGCACAAAGATGATATAAAAGATATGAAATACTGCCCTGCTCTAGGAAAAAGTAACCATGTAGTAATTTAAAAAAAATACGGTCAGCTACAGGAAAAACTCATTGCAAGGAAGGAAGAAAAGCAAAAGTACAAATACAATAGAGATAGTTACAGAAGTCAAAGATTTCTTTAAGAAAACGATCCTGGATGAAGGAACGTTGGTGTACAAATACAGATCTGTATCAAAATTCAAAACTGAAACGAGAAACGGCCACAGCGGGTTAGTGATATATGTAGACAAAAGAGTAAATAAAAAAGTTTCAGAAGACATAGATAGATATAAAGTAGAAAGAAAGAGTATACCCAAACCATAAGAGGCGAAAATACACTCTGAAAAGTATATAGCCAACAAATATATAGCTCAACCAAAGCTCTTCTCTAACGACATGAATAGTAAGTGTTTGCACTGGACCCATAGTTTGAAATAGAAACCATACAAACGTCCATCAGAATATTTAATACATCATACTAAAAAGAATGAAATAAAAGACCAAAACCAGATCAGATATCTAACTGGGTTCTTAGGAAACAACTGTGTAGTCCTGTACTGTGAATGTTCCAAAAATCAATGAGACAAGAGGAAACTACCAAAAGCTTGTAAACTCGCACACAATACACCGTTATATAAGGGCCGCAACAAGCAGAACCCTAAAAAAACAAGCTAGTTTCGTTAATCATTATAATATGTAAGCTTCTTGAAAGGATTAAGACACGAAACCTTGAAAAACACAATATGAAAATAAATAAGCTAGTTTGATTATAAGGTTTGTGAAAATTAGAACACCTAGGTGGAGTGAAAGGCAAACTTCTCGAATGGATGAAAGACTTCCTCAGGAAAGACAAATGAGCACAGTAACTGGAGGGAAGAACTCTACATGGAGACGAGTAACTAGTGCACATACACGCACACACACACACACACACACACACACACACACACACACACACACACACACACACACACACACACACAATAAACTCATCGACAATCATATCAGTTTTGTAAGTACAAAAGAAAAAGAAGGCAAAGTATCATCGTTTGAAATATTTTCTCATGCAATCCAACCATACCTTTTCTTTTCTTCTTTTGTGTTAAAAATAAATTTAAAAAACCCGGGCTCCTGTCCAGAATGTCTGCAGAACACTCAGCATTGTGTTGAACGCTGTTTGCGTTTTATCTCGACGAGGAGTGAGTGACACAGCTATTATGTTGTCATTTTCATTATTATTATTACCACTATCATTATTAATACTGTCCTCTTCCTCATCATGGTCATGATCATCACATCATTATAATAAACATCGTCATCGTCATTACCATTCTTATCCACCTCCTTATGATTCTCATCACATATATATACACACATATATGTATACTTATATATTACTTATATATATATATATATATATATATATATATATATATATATATATATATATATTTATATATAATGTGTGTGTATATAAAATGGCAGACGATTGCCCCCGGCGAGACATTTGCATTGTTCTGGGCGACTTCAATGCGGTATCCGGCTGTGACCGAGCTGGCTACGAGATGTCTGTCGGCCCCCATGGCTCGGGAGCTGATCCCAGCAGCGAGAATAGCCTCCTTCTCCGGACTTTTCTAGGTCCCAGAAAATGAGGATCTCTGGCTCCTGGTACCAGCGGGTCCAACCCGCATCGCTGGACTTGGTACAGTGATACGGGTAATGTGGCCAAGGAGATCGACCACATTCTTGTCAGCACGCGATGGAGGATCCTTCAGAACTGCAGGGTTTACCGGAGTGCTGAGTTCTGTGGCACCGACCATAGGCTGCTTGTGGCTACCCTGCGGGTCCACTTCAAAACTCCCCATCCCTCCGGTGGCCACCCTAAGGTGTTTCACTTGGACAGACTAAGGGAGGAGGAGTGTGCCCGTGGGTTCGCCACGGCAGTCTCTGACCGATTCACAGAAACCAGCAACCTGACGGACCTAGTTGCTCTGTGGGAGTCCTTCAAGCGCGTAACACTCAAAGCAGCTCAGGAGTCCATTGGCGTACGCCCAAGGACAAAGCAGAATACCATCTCCTTGGAGACATTAGAGGCCACTGAAGCGTGTCGCAAGGCTCGGCTGAATGGGAATCAAGTCTTGCGTCGTTCCATGGTGCGTAGGGCTCGGACACTGCTGAGAAGGGACAAGGAACAGTCTATCAGGAATCTTGGGAC
>NC_051425.1:3347606-3350516 GCF_015228065.2 Penaeus monodon | reverse complement strand
GAAACGTGTTTATGCTAAGAACCACGACTCTATGCAGGTGTTTTCTGCAGCTGGATACACTCTTGTTACATGTGATGGTAAGAATTGTTATTATGCACTGTAGCTCTCAATAAAGATATATCATCTATGCGAGACGACGGGTTATTAACTTTTTAAATTGTATTCATGAATCTGAACAACATGATCCACATAAAACATAGTAGTGTGTCAAAGAAGACAACAGCATTTTAAAGATATTATTATATATCTTGTAATCTACATTATATACAAGTTACTATCCTTGCACAGAACTTCTGTACATGAGAAACGAATTTTCAAGGCTCAAGTCATAGTTCGTTATAATACGGCCAATGCAGATCACCGTTGGATACATCTTTATGATTTAAACCCGGTCTCAGCATCATCGGAAAAAATCCGTATTCTTTACTGTTAGCATCTTTCTCCTTTCGCATCATCCTCAAAATCATCTTCATCATCATCATCAACATCACGTGTAAATATATATGTGTATATATATATTATATATATATATATATATATATTATATATAATATATATATACTATATATATAGATATATATATATATATATTGTATGTATATATATATATATATGTATATATATAATATATATATATATATATATATATTATATATATATATAGTATAGATAGATAGATAGATACATAAATAGATAGATATAGATAAGATATATATAGATATATATATATATATTTTATATATATATATATATATATATATATATATATATATATATATATATATATATATATATATATGCGTGCGTGTGTGTGTGTGTGTGTGTGTGTGTGTGTGTGTGTATGGATATATATATATGTATATGTATGTGCATATATATTATGATTGGAGTAACAATATATGCATATTACTAAGCTTGTACAAAACTAGTAGATTAAAAGGAAAATATTCAGCTGAAACATTTTCACAAATTTACTTAGCTTACAACTCATATCTTACAGTGGGGTCAGGGTGGTAAAGAGGTAATCCAAGTACTCATTTCAAGTACATTTTCCTTTCCACTTAAACTAAAGTTTAACTGGATTAAATTTACTAAAGTACTGTAGAAGTCGCTTGAGAAAATAGGAATGTTTTGCTAATTTATTTGTGTTATCAACGCATACACATAAATTTGAACAAAAGAAGCAGGGTGGTTATAATAGACACCATATTATGTAAACAATATGTAGGCATACATAAGTCGTTAGATAAGGAACAATCATATTCCCCAAGAGTTTTTTATTTAACAAATTGAAATATGAATTGGTTGTATACTTGCAAAAAGCATCTAAAGATATCATCTCAAAGAACCATGTTCTGTACATAAATGTAAGGCGATTCGGTCCTGACCCTCTTTCAAAGCGCGTGTCGATGCCTGAGGACCTCGGCCCCGAAGGCGAGAAGAGCCAAGGCATGGCCCAAGAACAGCATGACGAAGGCGCCTAACAGGTGCTCCATGCGCAGCACGATTCCAGCGCCCGACTGAGGAGGAACCTTGATTAGTCTGTTTTGGAGATTATCATCACTTCCATCATTATGGAAACTATTATCAGCATAAATATATGTGAACACACACACACACACACACACACACACACACACACACACACACACACACACACACACACACACACACGCGCGCGCGCGCACACACACATAATGTAGTAGAGAAAAAAAAACATGCGTGAATACACATTCGTGTACAGACATTTATATTTACATTCATACCTAGATGTATATCTATTTATCAATATATATATATATATATATATATATATATATATATATATATATATATATATATATATACTTATAGGGGAGTGGAGGATGACTCGACCACTTTTTAGAAATGTGCTCCTAAGAGCGCATTTTTGAAAAATCTAAAGTTGTTCATCCCTGTTGTTGATGGAATTCTTGTTAGATAATTTGGTCTGATTTCTGTAACCAATCCAAACTTTCCAAAGTACCTCCAGAGGAAGCTTGCTAGTTTCATGACGCCACAATAGTAAACAAACCGCCAATATGGTCGACAGATATGAGTGACTTCGATGAAAATTTCTTTTTAAATTACTTATTTTGTCACCAATAGATACTAATATAATAATTTACTGAAGTAGTTTAGCTTTATTATTTCAAGTCATAAATACTAGCTAAGTATAATTGTATGGTAGCCATGCTTTGTTATTTTCATTCTAAACTCGCAGTTTGAAAAAAGCATATCTTTGCTCTTAATGGTAGATAAAATACACTTTTAAACTGTTGCCCAGGTGTAAGCAGCAGGCTAATCGTGTTAATGTTAAATTGCTGCTGATTCTTCACTTTCCACATCCCTGCGCACTATTCAATTTTAAGCATTATGATGAAATACAAGTTCAACCACCCGAACTATCCGACTTGTAGGGACGAATCGGACAGAGGGGTAGTAAGTTTTGGTCTTATAATACATCATCGTTATCATAAGACTATATAAGTTGATCTGATGAAATGAAAAAATATATGTGTATTTTTGTAGTGTGGTGTGTGTGTGTGTCAGAGAGAGAGAGAGAGAGAGAGAGAGAGAGAGAGAGAGAGAGAGAGAGAGAGAGAGAGAGAGAGAGAGAGAGAGAGAGAGAGAGAGAGAGAGAGAATGTAAATGAGAGAAAGGAATGAAGGGAGAGAGAGAGGTCATTGAGTGAGGCACGTATAACAAACATTAACTTGCATGATTAGGAGCAGTTATGTTATCATTTCATTAGGCTTAAAAAATACTTAAAATACATTGACATTGACACTCTTCAAATGTCCGAATTATCACAAAGCAAGAGCCGTAAATAGGTTTGTGCAACAGCTTTAAACACTTTTGAATGGTATATTTCTTTCATTTAACGCTGAT
>NC_051425.1:3337606-3345106 GCF_015228065.2 Penaeus monodon | reverse complement strand
TATAATATGATGTATGTATATAATTATATATTATATATATATAATAAAATATATATATATATTAATATATATATAGTATTCAATATATATATATGTATGATTGCGCTTAGGACAAAATAAGCAGAGGATAACCGATTAAAGATCGGATAGAAAAACACTCCAAATGCGGAGAAGCGCTATTGGAATCTCGTGTGATCTCTACGGAGTGAACACACAAAGTTTAGTACAAAAGAATCGGCACATTCAATGAACTATCATATCCGAAAAATAAGAAAATCCGTGAGGACCTTTTATGTATACTTATCCCATCCGGACGGTCCCATAAATATCACCTGAATAACTGAAACCAACTCAGCAGCAAAGATTGTACTTATGAACGACTATATGGAGTTATTGGTATGCCTGACTGCATCAGTGTAGTTCCTGGAGATCACAGTAAACCGTAGTATTTTATGTAATGAGCGTAGTTTCACTCTATCGCTAGTTCCATATTTCATAGCGCTGTGAAACTGTATGTGAGAGAAAATGGAAAATTAAGATGACATCTCATTAAATTACAACGAAAAATTTAATTCATAGTGAGAATTCTATGGCAAGGATCATGGAAAAAAGAAATTGGATGTATTCATAATATAAGATTAGAATGGAGAAAACGCAGATACCTGCAAAGGTGAATAAAAAAAAAAAATGCTGTAGACCTCTTTTCATACTGTTCTTAGTCACACTGTCCACTAAAGATTAAGCTACGTGTAACGAAAGATCACAATACATAAGAAGCATGAAAGATAAAAACTGGAATTTGGGAAGTACACTGCAAGTATTGTAGAGAAAACTGTGTTTTGTGATGTCGAATAACATTACAATAGTAATAAGTAGAAGATCCGGACATAGTGTACTCAAGATTATGTGCAGAAACTTTAAATCAAAGTAACAATACAGTTGGAAGTAAGTAATAAGTTCCCAACTGCGAGGAACCAAAAATATCAAAGTTTTGACTTTTTTGGCAGAATAGTTAGGGTAATTTTGATTGTACCACTTTTTTGCATTTTATATATTTTGTGTATTTGTTTTAAAATTTTATTTTAGCTAGCACTTTAAGACCGTCATAGAGAATTTTTAGAGTAAATCATGGAATCAAAGAAACTTCGTTGACCCTTTTGTGAATAGCGGCTCAAAATAAGCACATTTATAGATGACTAAAACAACAGGAATTTATAGCTGTTTTGGTCTGTGTGGCCACAGATTTTCAAGAGGATATTGAGGACTATTTAGAAAATTGCAGAGAGGGTGGAGGGTAAGAAGGAGTAAAGGGAAAAGAATAAAGAAGAAAAGGAGGGAACTGGCAAGTATAAGAAATAAATGCTGTTTAAGTAACGTTGAGGTAAAATATTCTAACACTCGTGCGATCCTGTGTGACGTACCATTTATGTTAAAAAATGTATCTAAATATATAATATAAAATATAATATATTTTTATATATATATATATATATAATAAATAATTGATTGTTCTAATATATTATATATATATAATATATTATTTTAAAATATATATATTATGATATATAGATATATTAGGTACATACATACATAATATATATTTTTTTTATAATTTATTATATATATATATATATAATCTATATATTATATATACATATATATTATATGTAACTTGGCTTATATATGTATAATATGTATATATATATATATAGTATTATATAAATATATATATAAAATTATATTTAATATATTATATATTTATTAATATATAACATATATTTATATATATGAGCCCAAGTTCGCCTTCAGGAAATAAGCTGTTGCAAGCACAGTTGAAAAATCTGTGTGAGGCGCCACTTTTTTTGCTTTTTTTCCCTCTTACAAACGGCCTGAAAAAGACTATATACTCATGTTCTTCGCCAGGTTTGGACAAAAGGATCGGAGCTGCCTGCCAATAGGCGTTGAAGGATCCGCCCCTGTGTGCGTTCCCCAGGACCAACCTTCGTGCTTTAGTAAATCGTGGAAGGAGTTAATCGCTGGCGTCTTCCCCTTGGACGGGGAGGTGGGGCCCCGAGGGAAAGAGCGGGAGGCCGTTGTCATGACCAGAGTAGGTGAGGCACGCGCCACCCCGATCTGTTTGCCCGTGCAGGGGATCAGTGTTTGATAAAAAAAGATATGCTGGAGTCAAATGCTTGGTAGAAGCAATATGATAAATGTTTTGATTATCACAACAAGTTATTTCATTTTTCATTATTTATTTTATTTTTGTTATTATGGTCTCATTTAATTTTGTTTTTGTTATTATTGTAAATTTTTAAATATCATTTTTCTTATTTCCATTATGCTGTATTGTCATAATCTTATAGTTCTTAATTATCATTTGATATAAAATGGTTTTTTCTTATTTTCATCCTAACCCTTTTTTATTTTATAATATTGTGACCTATATATCCTCACTATTCGGTCTCATTTTCAATGAAATAAAGCTATTACGAAATTGTTACATTCACCACCATTTTCATTGCTATTACAATAAAATTTTTATTATTTATAGTGATATTAGTATAATGTTTATTTCTAATTTATTTATTGTTCTCTTTACCCTTTACCGACGTTTTATGTCTTTGTATTTAAAAAAGCAACATTACTTTCATATGTTATTATATACTGATACCACAACAAATATTCTTATTTCCCTTCTGCAATGTTGGCAGTGTTTCGAGGAGGTGTAGCATGGCCCCCCCGCGTACATGAGGGCGGGCCAGTCGAAGGGAGTCCACCCCGCCCGGGGACCATACGCGCTGCATCAACCATAGTGTTACTCCGGACGCCAGTATGCTGATTGACAGGATGATCCAGACCAGATCTGTGTTTGTGAAAGTATGTAGATTTAGTTATGTATTTAACAGTGTCCTTAGTACGGATTATACAGACAATAAGATGAAGTGTTTGCGCTTTTCATGCTAAGGGCATTAACTTTTGACCCGGCAGACAGTTTTAAAAATTCAGTTAGTCAATCTCTTTCCTAAGAAAAAATGAAAACATGCATATATATATATATATGCATGTTTTCATTTTTTCTTAGGAAAGAGATTGACTAACTGAATTTTTAAAACTGTCTGCCGGGTCAAAAGTTAATGCCCTTAGCATGAAAAGCGCAAACACTTCATCTTATTGTCTGTATAATCCGTACTAAGGACACTGTTAAATACATAACTAAATCTACATACTTTCACAAACACAGATCTGGTCTGGATCATCCTGTCAATCAGCATACTGGCGTCCGGAGTAACACTATGGTTGATGCAGCGCGTATGGTCGGCCGGCAGCGGTGGACGTGACCTTCGACTGAGCTCCGCCCTCATGTACAGCTGGGGGGCCATGCTGGACGACCCTCCTGACGAAACACCTGCCAACATTGCAGGAAGGGTAAAGATAAGAATAGTTGTGTTAGTGGTATCAGTAGTATCAATAACAGTACTGAAAGTAATGTGTGGCTTAAAAATACTAACGACATAAAAAACGTCGGTAAAAGGTAAAAGAGAACAATAGAATAAAATTAGTATAAACATTAGTACTAATATCACTATGATAATAACAATTTTATTGATAATAGCAATGATAATGGTGGTGATAATGATAACAATATTGATAATAGCATTATTATCATTGTAAATGAGAACAGAAGTAGTGGAGGATAATAATAGTCACAATATTTATAAAAATAAAGAAAGAATTAGGATGAAAATAAGAATAAAACATATTAATAATCAAAATGATAATAGTAAGAACTATAATGATTATGACAATACCAGCAATAATGGTAATAAGATAATGATGATTTTAGAAATGACAATAATAACAAAAACAGAAATTAAATGAGACCACTAATAACAAAAAATAAAAATAAGAATAATGATAAAATGAAAATAACTTGATTGTGATAATCAAAACACTGATCATCATATGCTTCGTACCAGAGCACTGATCTCCAGCATATCTTCTTTATACAACACTGATCCCCTGCCACTGGCTAACAGATCGTGGTGGCGACGTGGCTCACCTACTGCCTGGTCATGACAACGGCCTACCGCTCTTCCCTCGTGGCCCACCTCACCGTCCAGGGGAAGACGCCAGCGATTAACTCCTTCCACGATTTACTAAAGCACGAAGGCTGGTCCTGGGGAACGACGAACAGGGGCGGATCCTTCAACGCCTATATGGCAGGCAGCTCCGATCCTGTTGTCCGGAACCTGGCGAAGAACATGGAGGTATATAGTCTTTTTTCAGGCGTTTGTAAAGAGGGAAAAAAAAGCAAAACAAGTGGCGCCTCAACACAAGATATATTACAACTGTGCTTGCAACAGCTGTTCCTGAAGGCGAACTTGGGCTCATATATATATATATATATGTATATATTATATATAATATATATATATATATATATAATAATATTATATATATATATATATATACAATATATAAATATACAGAATAAAAATATATATATATATTTATTTTAATATATATATATATAATTTTACATATATATATATAAAAATACTATATTATATTATATATATACATATATATATTATATATATAATTTTATATATATTTTAATATATATATAATATATATATATATAATATTAGATACAAACAAGTTATATATATATTTTATATATATATATATATTATATATATATATATATATATATATATATATATATTAGATACATTTTTTCACATAAATGGTTACGTCACACAGGATCGCACGAGTGTTAGAAATATTTTACTCTCAACGTTACTTATAACAGCATTTATTTCTTATACTTGCCAGTCCCTCCTTTTCTTCTTTCATTCTTGATTCCTTTACTCCTTCTTACCCCTCCAGTCCTCTCTGCAATTTTCTAAATAGTCCTCAATATCCTCTTGACAAGTCTGTGGCCACACAGACCCAAAACAGCTATAATATTCCTGTTGTATGAGTCATCTATATATGTGCTTATTTTGAGCCGCTATTCACGAAAGGTCAACGAAGTTTCTTTGATTCCATGATTACTCTACAAATTCTCTATGACATGGTCGTTGAAGATGCTAGCTAGAAATAAAATTTACAACACAATACAGCAAAAATATAATAGCAACATGCCAAACAAAAGTGGTACAATCAAAATCTACCCTAACTATTCTGCCAAAAAAGTCAAAACTTCGATATTTTTGGTTCCTCGCAGTTGGAACTTATTACTTACTTCCAACTGTATTGTTAGCTTTGATTTAAAGTTCTGCCACATAAATCTTGAGTACACTATGTCCGGATCTTCTACTTATTACTATTGTAATGTTATTCGACATCAACAAAACACAGTTTTCTCTACAATACTTGCAGTGTACTTCCCCAAGACTTCCCAGTTTTTATCTTCATGCTTCTTATGTATTGTGATCTTTCGTTACACAGTAGCTTAATCTTTTAGTGGACAGGCTACTAAGAACAGTATGAAAAGAGGTCTACAGCAATTTTTTTTTTTTTTATTACACCATTTGCAGGTATTTCTGCGTTTTCTCCAATTCTAAATACTTATATTTATGAAATTACATGCCAATTTCTTTTTTCCATGATCCTTGCCATAAGATTCTCACTATGAATTAAATTTTCGTTGTAAATTTAATGGAGATGTCATCTTAATTTTCCATTTTCTCTCACATACAGTATCACAGCGCTGATGAAAATATGGAACTAGCGGATAGAGGAAACTACGGCTTCATTACATACAAATACTACGGTTTAGCTGTGATCTCCAGGAACTACACTGATGCAGCAGGCCATACCAATATCCATATGAGTCGTTCAGAGTACAATCTGTTTGCTGGGCTGAGTTGGGGTTTCAGGTTAGTTCAGGTGATATTTATGGGGACCGTCCGGATGGGAGAAAGTATACATAGAAAACGGTCTCACGGATTTTCTTAATTTTTGGATATGATGTTCATTGGAATGTGCCGATTCTTTTGGTACTAAACTTTGGTGGGTTCACCCAGTAGAGATCACCACGAGATTCCAAAATAGCGCTTTCTCCGCATTTGGAGTGTTTCTATCCGATCTTTAATCGGTTGAATCCTCTGACTTATGTTTGTCCTAAGCGCAAATACATACATATATATATATATACATATATATATATATATAATATATATATATATATATATATATATATATATATATATATATTTTATATATACATATACATTATTTTTTCTTTTTTTCAGAAAGATGAGGAAAAGAAAAATACAATATTTTACGTTTTTTTTATGACTTCTGCTCTTTGTAACTAAATCAGATAATTTTTTCCTCTTTCAAATGTTTTTTTGTTGTATGATGTTATGAAGATTGCTATACGAGTTACCAAAACTGGCCAGCCAGCCCTCTTGTGAAGTAGAGCTGTCCTTAACGTAGCATACAACATGTTAAGCGAGCGTTTACTCAGTTTATTCAGACTCCATATCTTTGTGTTTTCATTCATGGGTATGCGTTTTCATATGGACATGTGCATATGAATTCACATGTATTGACGTGTGCATGTGTACTTGAATACACAGGTGTACGTAAGTAAATCTGTATGCTAACATGAGTACGTGCAGTGTGTACACATGTGTAAGTTTATATATGTGGAGAAAACTGATTAGGTGTGAAACTTACTTTCCTTTGTGGTTCCGAATGGAAATGTGAATGTAGGCCTGTTTTTACATTTATGGGTATATGCATGCATATACATATGGGGACATATTTTCATATTTAACAAATGCATCGATTAAGTTCACATTCACGCGATACAAACGTAAAATCGAGTACATTTAACGTAAACATATTGGTGCTTATATTTTATATAAGAGATATATGAAACATTTAATTGACGCGCTTTCGGGCAATTGGTCTGAAGACAAGTATGGACGCACATACCTTCATTAAATGTACAAGTTTCCATGTGTATCTGTGCAATTTGAGAAAGATGTAATGTTATTGTTTTTTTGCTGACCCTAGTCTCTTTCGCTTTGGGCGAGATATTATCTAAACTGTCAAGGTGGAGGGTTTCGCGGGACGCCACAGCTCACTTTTCCTAGGGTAGCAAGGTTTGCGAGGTTCGTAATGTTACCGTTCTACGCTGTCTGACAGATTTCTATGTAGCTTAAGACATGGTCGTGAGGGGCTCCAATGCTTCCTTTCTCAATCTTTCGTGGGGGGCAAGTCAGCCCAAGCACAGAAGCAGCACCGGCGTTCAAAGCTGCTGTTGTGGTCTAGGGCTGTCCCCATAGTTTCGACGCGAAATATTAGTTTTTGTACACAGTCCTCATATCTTTCTCTTCGCTAGTGCATAGATGTTAGCTCATATTTTTATAATTTGTCATTCCTCGCATATTCATGCATTAATATACTCATGAACGTGCTTTCATTTCTATATAATGTCTAACGTCGCAACGCAAAGCAAAATATAGCTAGAGGTGA
>NC_051425.1:3324811-3329811 GCF_015228065.2 Penaeus monodon | reverse complement strand
AACTGGTGAAGGTGGTCAGCCTTGAGAAGCAACCCGTCAATGCCTCGGAGCGAGGTGATGGTAGTTGGCAGAGTGATGTGACAACCATGGAACAGGTGAGCTCACTTCGCGCCTCCTACGTCACATTCGCACAGGAAACCAGCCGCTTTGCGTCCATCAAAGCAACACTTGTAGGAAGCCAAGAGAGAAGTAAGTAACGGATGACCAATTAGGGCGAGCCTCGTCACCGCTTAGTCGAGACAGTGCTACCACTTCAGAACACACTCTCTCTATCTATCTATCTCTGTCTCTCTCTCTCTCTTTCATTTTTTCTCTCTAACTCCCGTTTTTTTATTTTTTTTTTTTTTATAATTATCATACGGATATGTATAGGTTGAACCAGTTTATTTAGAACATTCAGGTTTCTTTTTGCAGGTTAAAAGAAAAACCAAACCTATTTTTCTTTAGAAACAATTAACAGATTGTTTTATTATGCTAACACAGATAACAAAATGGAATTAATCCATAATAAGGTTATATACAGGTTATATGTCTTATCCGTCGCTATGAATGTAAAGGAGGTTAAGAGGTGATGGTTTGCTTCCCGCCATCGGTGTGGCGCTGTTTTTACCTTTTGCGTGGTCATTTCGGGGACATCTGTGGTGGATGTGAATACATTCCATGGTCGTGCTGCTCTGGCAGAAAAGGTGTGCCGATGATGGCTAGACTGCAACCTCGGAATTTCCACCAGGAACCGTCCTCGTAGATCTTTCTCGGTCGTAGGGTGGGATGATGGAGGCTGGATAGATGAGGCACCTGCTGCACCTGAGCCTTATGGAGCACCGTTAGAACCCCGACGTCGCGACGATTTTCCAGTGAGTCGATGTGACGAAGATTGGTGGCTTCCTGGATAAGCCTGAGAGCCCGTTTTTCTATTTCATCCATCCTATTGAGCATATACTAAATGTGGTCTGATCTGGTACTTGTACAGCATGAAAGTTTCCTGAGGATTCTGGAGGTGAGATATGCATCGAAGGGCTGTTGCCTTCAAAGAAGCTGTTTTGCAGATCCTGTCTGTTAAATCTTAGACCACTGTCTTAGACCAAAGTCCGTGAGTGGTAGGGCGATGTTCTTCATTAGGATTTTGTCTTCCATGACATCTGATGCATCTGGGGAGTGGGATATAACCATTGCCTGAGTTGCTGTGGGTAAATCTTACCTGCCATTGTGATCCACATTCGTAGATTGCTTGCAACTTTGAATTCATATTTGGTGCAGCAGCGTCATGACCCTCACACTGGTATAACACAAAAAGGGTATTATCATTGGCATACACTTTGATCTCAGGATGTTTTCTCAGTATCAAGGTATTCCAAAGGACTGGGCCTAGCACAGATCCTTGCGGTACTGATGCCTCTATCGGATACATCTGAGATGACTGGCCACCGATCACCACGTCAAGTGTCCTTCCAGTGAGGTAATTATTAAATATCCGCAAGAGGTTACTGTTTATGTCTCTCATTTGTAGTTAGCGAGGAACCCTCTGTGTCATACTCAGTCGAGGCACCGGCGATATCGAAGGCGATCTACTAGAATATCTTCACCCACATCCAAAGCATCCTGCCAGTTTTTACTTAGCAGTAGGTCAGCAGTCGATTGAGAAGATCGAAAGCAAACTGTCTGATAGAAATAAGATTGCGATTTTCTAGGTGCTTCATGAACTGTACTGTGTCATTTCAAATACCTTGCTTATTCTTGGCAGAAGGGTGCATGGCAGAAGGGAGATGGGCCGGTAGTTGTTTGGATGTGTTTTCTTATGAAGAGGAATTACTCTTGCTTCCTTCCAGATAGCAGCTTTCTTCGATACACGACTGGAAGATGGATGATAACAGCCGGGATACTCAGCTGCACACTCACGGGGCGTGTGCGTGCTTGATATCGTCTGAACCAGGTGCTTTAATCGTGTTAAATTATGAAGCTTTTCTTTTGTTCTGGTGCGACAGTTGTTGTTAATGACATATTAAGGGTATCTCTGGAAATGTCCTATTAGCATCTGGCACTGTCATTTTATGACTGAATAAGCTTTGCAAGCATTTTTATTAAGATATTTCTTATGTCTTGTAGGGTTAGCTTTGTACCTTTGTCATAATCTGTATTTCTTTTTTGGATGCTTGATGGCATCTGTAGGCAAGCCAAGTTTGATACCCTGGTTTTATGATATATGTCCGTGAAGGGGCATATTTCTCCTGCTGGTGATGAGGATACTTTGTCGTCTGCATTCCCCACCAGAACATCCTAGTCGGAAGTTTGTGCTAGCTTCAAAGCTGTATTTTTCTTTGTCTGCTTTCCTCAGCTGCAGGATCAACTATGTAATATAACTGATGTTCCTATTTCCAAACGATGATCAGGAGATAAAGTTTTCACTTAGATCCGATATAACAGGGTCGAGAGATCTACCGATGATGTATGTCGGGAAATCTACGTAATCTGTCAGCCCGTGAACTGCGTTAAAGTCCTCTTCTGCTGACTGAATGAGATGGTAATTAAGGTCCTCAAATATTAAGGTAGAATGGGTATGTGGATTCGACTGTGGCACCATCTATCGATGACAGTCCCCAGGAAAACAACAATTTAAGTGTAAGCCCGCAATCTGTCAGTCGTCTCCCTCGCCAAGAGGTGCAGGACATGGAGGCTTCTGTCTCCAAACCATCCCGAGAAAGGTCCCCGGGAAGCGAGGGAGAGGAGGCGCCTCCTTCCCAAAAAAGAAAATTAAAACTGGTGGACAAATCACTTCCAAACCCCATGAAACGTAATCTTCGCATCGACCATTATATAATGTAACTGTCGAAGTCTTACATCTAAAGTAAATGACTTTAAATTATTAGCCTCGTCCTATGCTCCCGATATTATAGTTCTCCAAGATACACACTTAACACACTTCATCCCTGACGAGGTCGTTTCACTGAGGAAGTACCATTTATGTCGGAAGGATCATGAGGGTCGGGGTGGAGGCGGAGTCGCCATGTACATCCACCAAAGCCTCCCTTTTACTGAAGTGACTGTTGATATTACTTTGGAGTTTGTCGCATGCAAAGTAAAAATTAATGGCACGTATCTGACTATATGTTCAGTTTATTGTCCACCTGATTATATGATAATCTATGATGAGATCTTTGCTCTTCAGGATAGTCTGCCACAAAATAAAGTAATTTTAGGTGATTTTAATGCTCATCAAACGTTATGGGGTTCCCTGCGGGTGGATGGTAGAGGTGAGCAAGTAGTTAAGTTGATTAATGAGTCTGATCTGGTCCTTCTGAACGATGGTATTCCGACGCGGGTGGACAATGATACCGGTAATTTGAGCTTTATTGACCTATCACTGGTCAATGGCACACCATTGACGACTTGCTGGGAAGTGATCATCTTCCTATTTGTATTGAATATTCATGCGACATATTGAGAACGCCTTCAGCACCCAAATTTAACATAAAAAGAGCAGATTGGGTCGCCTTCACAAGGAGCGTCAAGCTCGAACTTGTCAGAGCTTTGTCTCTACAATTAACAGCTATACCAAAATATCAGAGGTTTGGTCCACTGCCAATAAAATCAATAAGAAAAAAACATCTTTCAACATTAATAACATCATCCACGAGGGTACTAATTTCGATTCACCTAGAGACATTGCTAATGCACTCGCCAGGCAGTTCTCTCAAACATGCAGCTCAGACAACTACCATCCCGCATTCCTGACTATCAAGGAAGCAGCTGAGCTGCAACCTATTCATTTTGCCACAGGAGATGACTTTGATTACAATAAAGATCTAACAATGGATGAGCTTGTCCAAGCCCTAGAAGCCTGTAGAGGAACATCCCCAGGCCCCAATGAGATTCGATATGAGATGATAAAGCATCTTGATTATGATGCCATGATTAAGTTGCTAGAAGTGTACAATGAAATGAGGAAAAGCCAAACTTTTCCAAACTCATGGCACTTCGCCCACATCATTCCCATATTTAAAGGAGGGGGTAATCCTAGATCTGCCATCTCCTACCGCCCAATTGCATTGACAAGTTGCTTATGCAAGGTGATGGAACGAATTGTTAACAGTAGGCTATTGCATTTTTTAAATTCCAGTAATTTCCTAGTTGACGAGCAGTGCGGCTACCGAAAGGGACGCCAAACTCTCGATCAACTAGTAAAGCTGGACAGTCATATTCAAGAGGCAATTGCCAAAAAAGACTTCAGTATTTTTAGATATAGAAAAAGCCTACGACATGACATGGCGATTTCAGTATTTTTAGATACAGAAAAAGCCTATGACATGACATGGAGATTTCAGTATTTTTTTATATAGAAAAAGCATACGACATGCCATGGCGATATGGCCTACTCAGAAAACTTTATGCTTTTGGATTATGGGGAAACTTGCCTTGTTTTATTCAAAATTTCATTTCTGACAGAAGTTTTGCTGTCAGATTGTTTTCTAACTATGTCACTTTTTCGGACATTTTTGTTCAGGCAAACGGGGTCCCACAAGGAAGTGTCTTGTCACCAACAATATTTTTTATGCATGATAAATGACATCTTACCAGCTCCTCCTCGGAATCTTAAATACTGTACGCTGATGATTGTGCATTATGGCATTCCAGCAATAATGCAGAATTCTCGGCAAATTGCATCCAACTGCCACTGGATATGATTCATAACTGGGGCCTCCAGTTGTGTTTTAAGTTTTCCATTAGAAAGAGTATTGGGGTTATTTTTTTTACATAGGAGGCCGAACATCAGGCTAACTCTAGACAACCACCCAATACCTATTCAAAATTCTGCTAGATTTCTTGGTCTACTCTTTGATAGTAGACTCAATTGGAAAGACCACATTGGTCAGTTAAAGAAGAAATATCAAAGAGCACTAAATTTATCAAAGTGCATTTCTGGTAATAAATGGGGAGCTGATAGAAAGTCTTTGCTAATGATAAATAAAGCCCTGATTAGGTCTAAAGTAGATTATGGGTCAATC
>NC_051425.1:3307311-3319811 GCF_015228065.2 Penaeus monodon | reverse complement strand
ATATATACATATATATACATATATATGTATATACATAATATATATATATATATATATATATATATATATATATATATATATATATATATATATATATATAGTATATATACAAACACACACACACACACACACACGTGTGTGTGTGTGTGTGTGTGTGTGTGTGTGTGTGTGTGTGTGTGTGTGTGTGTGTGTGTGATATTCTATATAAATAAAACACAGTCCGTATTATTGTTTACGTATGTACTGGTGTTTGTTTTCTTCTCTCTTTCTACACACCTCTACTTATGCAGTTATTTATCGATTTAAGTAATACTTCAATTTTCTTTAAATTGGTTCAGTTACTTTAGATGTGATAGAGAACTACATGGGCCATCAATTCCAAGTCGTGTGTCTGAAGTACTTTCCATACATGGATTACAATTACAAGAGCGACAGTCCTGGAGGTCTTCTGCAGCCGTTAGATACAGTAGACTATCGCATCCTGGCCACCGCGGCTGAAAAATTTAATTTCACGTAAGTTCTCTGGTCTTCGTTCTTTGTTAATTATAGATGTGAATAGTATATTGACTGGTATTGACCCTATTACAATTGAAAACCCATAAGTTTTCAGACTGACCAATATTGTATAGAATATATCGATTAACAGCATTATAATTTCTGACCTCATATCGATGCCATGAAGTAAGCAGTATCATACTTTCTAACATTATATCGATGTTATGAAGTCAACAGCATTATACTTCCTGACACTGTATCGATAACATAAAGAATGTAACATGTAAAGTTGCTTTGCAGCTACACGATCCGCGAGCCAAGGGACGGCCAGTGGGGAGCGCCCAGAGATAACATCACCTGGACAGGAATTGTGGGGACGCTGCAGGAGGAGGAAGCGGATTTCTCCCTCGGCTTAACTCCTACTTACCCTAGGAGCCGCGTGATCTCCTTCTCCAGAATTTACGTCACTGAGCCCATGGCTATTTTCTCCGCCAAGCCGCGGTCGCTGCCAAACTATTTCTCTCTTGTCCGGCCCTTTGCAGGTTTATAACACAGGACAACTGTATGTTGCGTGAATGAGTAAGTGTGCGTGCGTGTGAATGCGCGCGCGCGCGCGCTGTGTGTGTGGGGTTTTGGGTGTGGGGTGTGTGTGTGTGTGGGGTGTGTGTGTGGTGTGGTGTTGTGTGGGGGGGGGTGTGGTATGTGTGTGTGTGCCGTGCGGTGTGTGCGTGTGCGGGGGCGTGTGCGTATGCTTTTCGTGTGCGTGTGTGTGTGTGTGTGTGTGTGTGGTGTGTGTGTGTGTGTGTGTGTGTGTGTGTGTGTGTGTGTGTGTTACCTTCTATCATTTTGTGACTTACAAGCACGCACAAAGACATAAACACGTACTTATCTTTCACACATTATATATGTATACATATGATATACAGACAGATACAGTTGTATGCATGTAAGCCTCTATATATATATATATATATATATATATATATATATATATATATATATATATATATATATATATATATATATATATATATATGCATGTTTTTCATTTTTTCTTAGGAAAAGGAGATTGACAAACTGAATTTTTAAAACTGTCTGCCGGGTCAAAAGTTAATGCCCTTAGCATGAAAAGCGCAAACACTTCATCTTATTGTCTGTATAATCCGTACTAAGGACACTGTTAAATACATAACTAAATCTACATACTTTCACAAACACAGATCTGGTCTGGATCATCCTGTCAATCAGCATACTGGCGTCCGGAGTAACACTATGGTTGATGCAGCGCGTATGGTCGGCCGGCAGCGGTGGACGTGACCTTCGACTGAGCTCCGCCCTCATGTACAGCTGGGGGGCCATGCTGGACGACCCTCCTGACGAAACACCTGCCAACATTGCAGGAAGGGTAAAGATAAGAATAGTTGTGTTAGTGGTATCAGTAGTATCAATAACAGTACTGAAAGTAATGTGTGGCTTAAAAATACTAACGACATAAAAAACGTCGGTAAAAGGTAAAAGAGAACCCAATAGAATAAAATTAGTATAAACATTAGTACTAATATCACTATGATAAATAACAATTTTATTGATAATAGCAATGATAATGGTGGTGATAATGATAACAATATTGATAATAGCATTATTATCATTGTAAATGAGAACAGAAGTAGTGGAGGATAATAATAGTCACAATATTTATAAAAATAAAGAAAGAATTAGGATGAAAATAAGAATAAAACATATTAATAATCAAAATGATAATAGTAAGAACTATAATGATTATGACAATACCAGCAATAATGGTAATAAGATAATGATGATTTTAGAAATGCAATAATAACAAAAACAGAAATTAAATGAGACCACTAATAACAAAAAATAAAAATAAGAATAATGATAAAATGAAAATAACTTGATTGTGATAATCAAAACACTGATCATCATATGCTTCGTACCAGAGCACTGATCTCCAGCATATCTTCTTTATCACAACACTGATCCCCTGCCACTGGCTAACAGATCGTGGTGGCGACGTGGCTCACCTACTGCCTGGTCATGACAACGGCCTACCGCTCTTCCCTCGTGGCCCACCTCACCGTCCAGGGGAAGACGCCAGCGATTAACTCCTTCCACGATTTACTAAAGCACGAAGGCTGGTCCTGGGGAACGACGAACAGGGGCGGATCCTTCAACGCCTATATGGCAGGCAGCTCCGATCCTGTTGTCCGGAACCTGGCGAAGAACATGGAGGTATATAGTCTTTTTTCAGGCGTTTGTAAAGAGGGAAAAAAAAGCAAAACAAGTGGCGCCTCACACAAGATATATTACAACTGTGCTTGCAACAGCTGTTTCCTGAAGGCGAACTTGGGCTCATATATATATATATATTATGTAAAATATATAAAATATATATAATATATATATATATATATATATATATATATTATATAAATAATAACATATATATATATAATATACATAATATATATATATATATATATATATATATATATATACTATAGATATATATAATAATAGTATATATATATATATATATATTATATATATATATATATTATAATATATATATAATATATATATATATATACAATAATAACTTGGCTATATATCTATATATATATTATATATATTATATATAATATTATATATATTTTATATATATATATTTTATATAATATATTTTAATATATATAAAATATATATATATATATATTAGATACATTTTTTCACATAAATGGTTACGTCACACAGGATCGCACGAGTGTTAGAAATATTTTTACTCTCAACGTTACTTATAACAGCATTTATTTCTTATACTTGCCAGTCCCTCCTTTTCTTCTTTCATTCTTGATTCCTTTACTCCTTCTTACCCCTCCAGTCCTCTCTGCAATTTTCTAAATAGTCCTCAAATATCCTCTTGACAAGTCTGTGGCCACACAGACCCAAAACAGCTATAATATTCCTGTTGTATGAGTCATCTATATATGTGCTTATTTTGAGCCGCTATTCACGAAAGGTTTAACGAAGTTTCTTTGATTCCATGATTCTCTACAAATTCTCTATGACATGGTCGTTGAAGATGCTACTAGAAAAAAAAATTTACAACACAATACAGCAAAAATAATAGCAAAAATGCCAAACAAAAGTGGGACAATCAAAATCTACCCTAACTATTCTGCCAAAAAAGTCAAAACTTCGATATTTTTGGTTCCTCGCAGTTGGAACTTATTACTTACTTCCAACTGTATTGTTAGCTTTGATTTAAAGTTCTGCCACATAAATCTTGAGTACACTATGTCCGGATCTTCTACTTATTACTATTGTAATGTTATTCGACATCAACAAAACACAGTTTTCTCTACAATACTTGCAGTGTACTTCCCCAAGACTTCCAGTTTTTTATCTTCATGCTTCTTTTGTATTGTGATCTTTCGTTACACAGTTTGCTTAATCTTTTAGTGGGGCAGGCTACTAAGAACAGTTATGAAAAGAGGTCTACAGCAATTTTTTTTTTTTTTATTACACCATTTGCAGGTATTTCTGCGTTTTCTCCAATTCTAAATACTTATATTTATGAAATTACATGCCAATTTCTTTTTTCCATGATCCTTGCCATAAGATTCTCACTATGAATTAAATTTTCGTTGTAAATTTAATGGAGATGTCATCTTAATTTTCCATTTTCTCTCACATACAGTATCACAGCGCTGGGTGAAAATAGGAACTAAGCGGATAGAGGAAACTAACGGCTTCATTACATACAAATACTACGGTTTAGCTGTGATCTCCAGAACTACACTGATGCAGCAGGCCATACCAATATCCATATGAGTCGTTCAGAGTACAATCTGTTTGCTGGGCTGAGTTGGGGTTTCAGGTTAGTTCAGGTGATATTTATGGGGACCGTCCGGATGGGAGAAAGTATACATAGAAAACGGTCTCACGGATTTTCTTAATTTTTGGATATGATGTTCATTGGAATGTGCCGATTCTTTTGGTACTAAACTTTGGTGGGTTCACCCAGTAGAGATCACCACGAGATTCCAAAATAGCGCTTTCCCGCATTTGGAGTGTTTCTATCCGATTTTTTAATCGGTTGAATCCTCTGACTTATGTTTGTCCTTAAACGCAAAAACATACATATATATATATATATACAATATATATATATATATAATATATATATATATAATATATTATATATATATTATATTTAAGATTATACATACATATATATATATATTTTATATATATATATAAAATATTATAATATAATAATTGTAAAAAATATATACATATACATTATTTTTTCTTTTTTTCAGAAAGATGAGGAAAAGAAAAATACAATATTTTACGTTTTTTTTATGACTTCTGCTCTTTGTAACTAAATCAGATAATTTTTTCCTCTTTCAAATGTTTTTTTGTTGTATGATGTTATGAAGATTGCTATACGAGTTACCAAAACTGGCCAGCCAGCCCTCTTGTGAAGTAGAGCTGTCCTTAACGTAGCATACAACATGTTAAGCGAGCGTTTACTCAGTTTATTCAGACTCCATATCTTTGTGTTTTCATTCATGGGTATGCGTTTTCATATGGACATGTGCATATGAATTCACATGTATTGACGTGTGCATGTGTACTTGAATACACAGGTGTACGTAAGTAAATCTGTATGCTAACATGAGTACGTGCAGTGTGTACACATGTGTAAGTTTATATATGTGGAGAAAACTGATTAGGTGTGAAACTTACTTTCCTTTGTGGTTCCGAATGGAAATGTGAATGTAGGCCTGTTTTTACATTTATGGGTATATGCATGCATATACATATGGGGACATATTTTCATATTTAACAAATGCATCGATTAAGTTCACATTCACGCGATACAAACGTAAAATCGAGTACATTTAACGTAAACATATTGGTGCTTATATTTTATATAAGAGATATATGAAACATTTAATTGACGCGCTTTCGGGCAATTGGTCTGAAGACAAGTATGGACGCACATACCTTCATTAAATGTACAAGTTTCCATGTGTATCTGTGCAATTTGAGAAAGATGTAATGTTATTGTTTTTTTGCTGACCCTAGTCTCTTTCGCTTTGGGCGAGATATTATCTAAACTGTCAAGGTGGAGGGTTTCGCGGGACGCCACAGCTCACTTTTCCTAGGGTAGCAAGGTTTGCGAGGTTCGTAATGTTACCGTTCTACGCTGTCTGACAGATTTCTATGTAGCTTAAGACATGGTCGTGAGGGGCTCCAATGCTTCCTTTCTCAATCTTTCGTGGGGGGCAAGTCAGCCCAAGCACAGAAGCAGCACCGGCGTTCAAAGCTGCTGTTGTGGTCTAGGGCTGTCCCCATAGTTTCGACGCGAAATATTAGTTTTTGTACACAGTCCTCATATCTTTCTCTTCGCTAGTGCATAGATGTTAGCTCATATTTTTATAATTTGTCATTCCTCGCATATTCATGCATTAATATACTCATGAACGTGCTTTCATTTCTATATAATGTCTAACGTCGCAACGCAAAGCAAAATATAGCTAGAGGTGACCTTGCTAAAAAAGTGACTCTTTCTAAATTTACGTATTGTTTTTCAAGATGTGAAGTTGCCATTATGCAAGGACTATTACCGGGTCCGAAGCATATGTGCAAGTTTGCAATTTAGTTTCTCATGGAGTGGTTCCTTGGACCACCACTATCACTGTAAGGTTCCGCGAAGATAAGAAGATTGAGAAACACTGATTTAATGAATAATTAGGTGCCGGCACATACACTGGTAAGCATCCACCCTGACAATCAGATAGTTTAAAGTAGCTATTCGTGTCATAATGCAAATTTCAACGGTTTTTGCCTTTCCCGGGGAATTACTTCCTGGTCAGGTTAAAAAAAAAGAAAAAAAAAAAATAATATTGCCTATATGGCAACACTTCTTTCTTAATAAAGTAATCTAAATAGTATTTACGTGCTATAACTTCTCGCTGCTTTTTGGCTGCTAGTAAAGGGAACCTTTTAAATTGGATCACCCTCAGACTCTCCCCAGAACAAATATTATGGTTGAGCAAAAAAGGGTAAAAAAGGATAAGCACACAACAATCACAATACCTATGGGGAAGTCAAGAAGACAGCATCCATTATTACCAGAAGCCACGGGTGTTGAATGCAGCAGTATTTCCGAGTTTCCGTGCGCAGTAAACCACGTAGTTATCTAACCCCCCGGGAAAGAAAAAAACGACTCTCAAAGCCTTAGGTGCACCTGAAACCCATGTTTCATATGATGTTAAAGGTCTCTACCAGGTCATTGCACCCCCCCCCCTGTGAATGTGGGATATGTCAACCAATGTATGGTGGATTGTAGAGGGATATAATTTGTATGATGTTGCTAAAGTGTAATTCTTGTCGATCCCCGGGCGAGGAGCCGCTAAGAGAACAGGTTTTCAAAGCTAAAGCAGCGTTCAAAGAAAGGGCTTAGTGAAGCGCTGGATGGACGAAGTCCTAAAGCATAAAACCAGCATCAAGTCACAGGGAGAGGTGAGTCTTCCTATCTATCTATCATCTATATTTATATATATTAATATAAAATTTTAATATATATAAATATTCATACATTCTTATATTTCTTATGCCCTATGTACGTATTAAAGTATGAACGCGCGCCGCGCGCACACACACACACACACACACACACACACACACACAACACACACCCCACACACACCACACCACACACACACACACAACACACACACACACAACACACACACAAACACCCACAGTTTCACATCGTAAACTATCCTAATGAGTATATTTGATCATGATCAGCGTTAAATGAAAGAAATATACCATTCAAAAGTGTTTAAAGCTGTTGCACAAACCTATTTACGGCTCTTGCTTTGTGATAATTCGGACATTTGAAGAGTGTCAATGTCAATGTTTTAAGTATTTTTTAAGCCTAATAAAATGGATAACATAACTGCTCCTAATCATGCAAGTTAATGTTTGTTATACGTCCTCACTCAATGACTTTTCCCCTTCTTTTTCCTTCATTCCCTTTCTTTTCTTTTTACATTCTCTCTCTTTTCTCTCCCCTCCCCTCCCCTCTCTCTCTCTCTCTCTCTCCCCTCTTCCCCCCTCTCCCCTCCCCCTTTTCTCTCTCTCTCTCTTCTCCTTTTTTGACACACACACACCCCACACCCCTAAAAAAAATACACATATTTTTTTTTTCTTTTTCCCATCCAGATCAATTTATATAGTCTTATGAAAAACCCGATGTGTGATTATAAAAACCCAAAACTTACCCCCCCCTCTGCCTTCGTCCCTAAAAAGGTCGGGATGGGTTCGGGTTTTTTGGAAAACCCTTGTTTTTCATCAAAAAGTTTAAAAAGGGAAATGGGGGGCGGGGTGGGGAAAAAGTAAAGGGAATCAGGCAGCAATTTAACATTAAACACGATTAGCCTCCCGTTTACACCGGGGCAACATTTTTTAAAAGTGTTTTTTAAATCTCCCTTTAAAGAAAAAGATAGGTTTTTTCCCAAACTGCGAGTTTTAGAATGAAAAATAACAAAGCATGGCTACCATACAAATTTTACTTAGCTATTATTTAGGGAACTTGAAATAAAAAAGGGCTAAATTTAACTTCGAAAATTTATTATATTAGTTTTAAAATGGGGGACAAAATAAGTTTTTTTAAAAAGAAATTTTTTCATCGAAGTCATTCATATCTGCCCGACCATATTGGCGGTTTTTTTAACTTTTGGTGGCTTTAAGGAAACTAGAAGGGCTTCCTCTGGGGGTATTTTGGGAAAAAAGTTTGGTTTTGGTTAAGAAATCGGCCCCAAAATTATCAAAAAAGAAGTTCCATCAAAACAGGGATGAACAAACTTTAAAAATTTTTAAAAAAATCGTTTCTTAGGGGGAAACATTTTTTAAAAAGTGGTCGAGTCATCCCCCAAATCCCCTATAATATATTTTAATATATTTAATATAAATATATATATTTTATATATATATATAAAAATATATTGATAAATAGATATACATCTAGGTAGGAATTTAAATATAAATGTCTGTACACGAATGTGTATTCACGCAGGGTTTTTTTTTCTTTTAATCCTTTATGTGTGTGTGCGGCGCGCGCGGGTGTGGTGTGTTGTGGGTGTGGTGGGTGTGGGGTGTGGGTGTTTGTGTGGGTGTGTGTGGGGTTTTCCCAAAATTAGCGATAATATTTTCCAAAATGATGGAAGTGATAAAAATCCCCAAAAACAGACTAATCAAGGTTCCTCCTCATCGGGCGTGGAATCGGCTGCCCCATGGGGGCCCCTGTTAGGGCCCTTGGGTCATGCTGTTTTTGGGGCCATGCCTTGGCTCTTCTCCCCCCTTGGGGGCCGGGGTCCCAGGCATGGGCACGCGTTTGGGAAAGGGGGTTTCGGCCCGAATCCCCTTACATTTATGTACAGAACGGGTTCTTTAGATGATATTTTTAAAATGTTTTTTGGAAAATTATAAAACCCAAATTTTCCTTTTTTTCAATTTGTTAAATAAAAAACTCTTGGGGAATATGTTTTGTTTTTTATCTAACGACTTATGTATGCCTCCCATATTGTTTACTTTAATATGGTGTTTTATTTAACCACCCTGCTTTTTTTTTGTTTAAAATTTATGTAGCTTTTGAAAACCCACAAAAAAATTTACCCAAAACTTTCCTTTTTTCCTAAGCAAACTTCTCAGTACTTTAGAAAATTTTAAATCCAGTGAAACTTTATTTTTAAGGGGAAGGGAAAAAGTACTTAAATAAAGTATTTGGGATTACCTCTTTCCCACCCTGCCCCCCATGTAAGATATGAGTTGTAAGCTAAGTAAATTTGTGAAAATTTTTTCACGAATTTTTTCCTTTTAACTACTATTTTGTACAACTTATAAATCATATATTTTACCCCAAATCATAATATATATGCCCAACATATACATATATATAATCCATACACCCCACACACACACACACACACAAAAAACACCCCGCACGCATATATATAAAATTTTAATATATATAATATTTATATATTTATAAAAATATATTTTATAATATAGATTTTATTATATATATAAAATATACACACAAAAACCACACACCCACTACACACACACACACACACACACACCCCAAAACCCCACACACCCCAACACCTTTTAAAATTATATATAATATAATTATATTATAATATATAATATATATATTATATCTATAATATCTAATCTATATTTCTATCTATCTATCTACAATCTTTTATCTATATAATTTATATAATTTTATATATATTTTTAAAAATTTATTATTAATTTTATCCATATATTTTGGGTTTTGTGCAAAAAAAATGCATACATATATTGTAAAATATATATATATCCTTTATATATTTTAATATATATATATATATAAAATATATATATATATATATACATATAATATATATAAAATTTCCCAAATATATATATATATTTTATATATATTATTATATTATTATATTAAATTATATAAATATATATATAATATAAAATTACACATATATTTTTACACGTGATTTTGGGATGAGATGATAAAGATGATTTGAGGATGTTGCAAAAGGAAAAGATGTAACAGTAAAGAATAGGGTTTTTTCCGTTTGTGCTGAGCCCGGGGGTTAAATCTAAAGATGTATAAAACCCCGGTGATCTGCTTTGGGCCGTTTTAAAACAAAACTATAAACTTGAGCCTTAAAAATTTCCCGTTTCTCTGTACAAAAGGTTCTGAAAAAGGGGATAGAAAATTTGTATTAAAGTAGATTAAAAGAAAATAAAAATAATATTTTTTAAAATGCTGTTTTTTTTTTGACACACTACTCTTTTTTTAGGTGGACCCTGTTGTTCAGATTCAAAAAAAAAATTAAAACCAATTTTTTTTTTTAAAAAAGTTAATAACCCGTCTTCTCGAAATAGATGTATATCTTTATTGGAGCTACAGTGCATAATTAAACCAAATTTTTACCAATAAATGTAACAAGAGTGTATCCAGCTGCGAAAACACCGCATAGATCGTGGTTTTAAGCATCAAACACTGGTTTTTTTCATATTTTAAATTTTATAAATATTTCTTGAGGGTATGAGAAAAGTTTTTCCAAACACTTTTGAAAAATACACTGTTCTTTTTGCGATTGGCTTACAAAACAATATATATTTAAAAAATTTATATCATGCTTGTGTTTGCTATACAGTTACAAAAACGGGGGTGTGGATACTGTTTTAGTAACCCCATTTTCATTCGATTTTAACAGGTTATCAGAGAAAATAAAAATAATCAGGATTGTCAACAAAAATTTTATTAAAAATCATTTTCGGTTTTCCCGTACAATTTTTTTTAAGCATGCAAAAGACATGGAAATGACACTGGTTCTTGGTTTAAAAATACTCCTCGTAAAAGAATTTTTCAGGACAACCCCCTTTTTTTTTTTTTGTCTAAAATGCATACTCATATATTAAAATATATAAAATATATATATATATATTAATATTTTATATAATATATTATAATTAAAAACACACACACCACCCACACGGCCCCAACCACACACACACACCAAAACACACACACACCACACACCCCACCACCCCACACACAAAATATATTTTTAAAAAATATATATATATATATATATATATATTATATATATATATTTTATATATATAATAGGGAGTGTTGTAAATATAATATAATATATATATTTTTTATATATATATATATATATATTATATAAATATAATATGCTTTTATATACATATATACACATAATCATATGCCCTACTAGAAAATATGTGTATTGTTTATATATATTAATATTTAATATATATATTTTATATAATTAATAATTATATATATATTATACATATATATTTTTTATTTAAAATATAATATTTTATATATATATATATTTTTATATATAATTTACACACACACACACACACACACACAAAACACACACACACACACACACACACACACACACACGTGCAAATTAATGAATACAAAGGAAACTTTTTTTTTCCATGTAAAGGAAAAAACCCGCCCCCCAAAATAGATGTTTTTTTTAGGAAATTGAAAATGTGAGAGAACCCTAAGAAAACAGGTAAGTTAAAATTGCAACGAAACCGGGGGGAAAAAATCAGGGCCCAAACACGTTTGTTTGGGGGTAGGGCGAAAAGGGGCCCATCGACACCCGTGAAAAAAAAAACCCCTTTTACCAAAAGCCATGAAAACAAAAAGTTATAATTTGGAATGAAATACAAGAACAGGAAGATTGAAGTGAAGTCCTTTTCAGAGGTGAAAGCCACTCTTTCATCCAGGGTCAGCATGACCATGGAACACATCATAGCAAGATTCTCAATGCCCACACTGGTCCAAGAGTAAAACATCTACAAAATAAGATATTTTTGGGTTTCTTTAGTTATAATGTTGCCAGAAGCTCCCATTCAGTTGACAGAAAGAGATCACTCCAATACATTTTCAACAAGATCTTGCCCTGGGGGGAGGGGCAAATAAAGGAACTGAATTGACCTGGTAACTCTCCAGACATCAAATCAATAGAAAATCACTGATACATTTGCTGGAAAAGCTTTCGAGGAATAGACTGAACAACCATGAATAATTTGGTACAGACCGTAATTCAAGTATGGGTAAGACACCCCATTATACTGCATGCCAGACTTTTCAAAAATATAAATTTCTTATTTTTGAAGTTCGTTTTAATTTATTTGCACATGAATTTACACAAACACACACATACACTCATATATGTGCATGTATATATATATATATATATATATATATATATATATATATATATATATATATATTATATATATATATATATATATATAATATATATTATATATATATTATATATATAATTATATATATATATATAATATATATATACACACACACCACACAC
>NC_051425.1:3289811-3299811 GCF_015228065.2 Penaeus monodon | reverse complement strand
CTCGTCTCCCCCACCCCCCTCCAGAGTGTACAGAGGAAAAAGATAAAAGCGATGACCTCTGCCACAGGATCCCCTTTTTATGTTAAAAAAAAGCGCTCATGAAAATGATGAAAGAAATGGATGGCCCCTTAGGGCTTCTGAGGACTTTGGTTTTTGCATCCCTAGTGGGCGAAGAATACTAATTACCCAGGCGCTTTACTGTACGACGGGAGTATACTGCAGCTACCCATGCTTTTGCGAACGAAGCGGTAGTGCAAAAGTTTAGCAGATCGGACAGGTAAACTTTTTCCCCCGCATCCCTGATATTATCATTCCTGACAACTCAGTGTGCATATTCCGCATGGCTAATCATAAAACTTCGGTCTTCGATCTTTTTCTTGTATCATCTCTTTGCCCATCATTTTAAGATAAAGACAAGTTCGACTCAAGAGCTGACTGCATGGGCCACGAATTCAGCGTGCTAGTGTAGTGACCTATTTTAAGGGAGTTACCCCAAAAATTGGTACCCCCCTAGAATTCAAGTTCGTCCCCCGCAAGGAGCCATAAGTCGGGGCAATATTGATATTGTTTTAATTTCTTTTATTTTGATGTTTTAGTGGTTATTATTCTTTTTAAACAAATGTAGTCTAGTTTTTTTGTTTGTTTTTTTATTGGAGAATCTTATCTGCCCTCTTCATGTTACGTTTTGTAAATTCCCATTTTCTATTTCCATTTCGTTTTAAAGTTTGTATATTTACTTCTGTGTGTTTTTATACTTTTATTTTGTTAATTTTTACTTAAATATTGTAAGGTCCAGCGAACCAAAAACATTTTAAAGAATTTATAGATTATTCCCGATTATAAATAAGAACCAGACACTCGGTAATCGCCTTCGATGTTTACATCCAGAGAATCCTGGGATTGTGTGCGATCTCTGCAACCAGTCATTTGCAAGGCCCACCAGCTCCGTTTCAAAAGAAAGTAAATTTTTTTTTTATGGGGCCAAGGGGCCAGGGGGTTCATTATATAATGGGGGTGTGCTTTTTTTTTTTTTTAGTTATTTCGACTTTGAGACAATATTATTCGAGGTGTATGGGGAGTTGGTAATAAAACTTATTTTTAAAAGAAGAAAATTAAACCAAGATCGGAAATTTTTTTTCCCGCATGTCAACCAACGTAAGTAAATAAGTGTTGGACTGTTACCTTGACAAAACTAAGACCCTTTTCATCTATGGAAAAAAGGTTGCAAATCGAAAATAAGGCAGACAAATGGGGATGCCCCTTCATTTTGTAAGCCCTTCCCCATGTTTCTCGCGGAATCAAAAAAAATGTGGGGGAAAATCATCACCAAGTAGTCCTTGTTTTGCTACGCGCTGTGAGAAAAAATATTTTGTATTACACGACCTTTTTTCTTAAATTCGTGTATGAATGCTTCTTTTTTTTTTCTTTTTCTTCTTTTGGGTTTTTTTTGGTAGTATCTATCTATTCTGTCAATAACCGTGGCCTGCGTTTTTTGCCCCGGGATTTGACGGCCAGCAGGCCCAATCTCCGAGGAACGGGTAGCATTTTTTTATTTCGATGCTGCTCGATTCCGGTTTTTTTTAAACCCCTTTTGGGGGAATATTTGAAAAAGAATTCGTTTCTATCACAGCATGATATTTGAACCCATCCAGTCCCGCAAATGCTAAAAAAAAGGATAAAAAAAGCAAAGTGCCCATACCCGGGAAGCAAAAACTTCGGGTTTGCGATATAAAAGGATGTTTTTTTTACCCTGGTGCATAAATTAGCCCTGGGGGTCCAGGGGGAGTAGCCCCCTGGCTAGGCGAATATAATACCACGGGGTTAATATATACGCCTGGCTAAGCGTATATATTAACACAGGGGGTCCAGGGGGCAGAGCCCCCTGGCTAGGGATATATAGATCGGTATAAAAATCCACGGATTAGGTTGGGTTTTGGTTATTGGTTAGGACGTTTAGGGTCCGGGGGGCATACCCCCCTGGCTAGTCTAATTCCCCCGGGGGGTCCAGGCGAATATAATACCAGGGGGGCCGGGGGGGCGGGGCCCCCCTGGCTAGGCGTATATTAACACAGGGGGTCCAGGGGGCGGCCCCCTGGCTGGGGCGATTTTTACACAGGGCGTCCAGGGGCAGACCCCCCGGGCTGGGGAATATATAATCGTAGTGTAAAAATCCCACAGGAAAAAGCTTAGGTTGGTTTTTGGTTAGGACCTTTGTACATTACCCGGGGGTTTGGGATTATGTAAACCCCGTAGTTTTTAAATTTTAATTTAATTTTAATTTAATTTAAAATTTAAGTAAGTTTATTTACCACCCGGGCTTCTGCTCAGGCGGGGGGCAATCATGTTTACGTTTTAAATATGTCTGACTTGTACAGTAGTCTGAAAACTTCTTTTTGTACAAGGTAAAATATAAAATAAATAAATCTATAAAAAAAATTATTATTTACTAGCTTTTGCACTGTGTTTGAATAACATGTTATTTGCTACGGGATTATCAATAAATTTAGGGTATAGTACGAGTTATCTTCCAATGTATCAGATGAAATAAATTTCCTAGTTCTTTATACCTCATGTTAGGGGGCCCCTAAAGGCTGATCCATGACATTCCGAATATAGTCTCAAGGTTCGTTTGTTTTTTTCTTTACACATTCTACTCTAATTCATCGCACTTCTTGCCCCGTGCAGTTGCCATACATTCTGTAAAAAAAACGTTTTGGGCAAAAATCACGTCACAATGTCTGTTTGACTTCGTGCCCCCCATGGGAAAGGCTTCCCATCCCATACTGACGTAGTGCCTTAGGTACACTTTAGGCCTTTTGAGTTTTAATCAGATCTACTAGTTTTCCCTTAGGGAAATTTTTTCAATATATTGCCCCCTAGCAAGAGGCACCCCAATCTATGTTCCAATATCCTTGCTGCGGGCTTTTTCCCCAAATTTATCTACTGGTCGTGTTTCCCTTTGCCAACTGAGATGGTACCCATACAAATAAATGTTAAAATTACGCTCGTTGCATGGTTACTTACGCTTAATGCAACTCAAAATTTCTTCATCCCCCACCGCTTTAAAAGAATTTAGCGTCCGAAGAGCATTTGGGAGTCAAGAAACTCTCCAGGCCCCCTAGACATTAAGAATTCCTTTTGCGGGGATAACCTGCCGCTCCTTTTGTGTAGTGCTGGCCCATTTTTTGTATTCTAAATTTTAAACTTGATTTTGGGTAGTAAGCCTTTTTTTGTATACACGCAAGAAAAACCAGTTTTGTATCCAGACTGTACAACCCCGGGGGCGAAACACTCATATGCATCATCACCCATAGTTTTCTTGTGTTTTCCGTTACCGTTGCTAGCGAAAATTTTTTTCAACCCACTTTTATGCCCCCTTTTTTTTTTGTGGAGACATGAAAGGTGCACGATAGTGTTTTTTTTTCCATGGTGGAAGGAGGACCTTTTGGTATTTTACAAATTTGGGAACATTGAGTTTTTAATGTTCATGGAGTTTTTTTGGTATCAGAGGGCGCGCGTGTGGGGATTTGTCACGTCTATTTTCGTGATTTTATGTTGCAGTTTTTTTTGGAAATCTGAGAGAACGAGGGTTCCCTCAGGCTTTGCCCCCAAATATGGGGAAATAAATTATTCTATCAGAAATATGGTAATTTTAAATTTGATCTCATGTTTATTTCCCCTTGCTGTTTCGGGGGCCGGGGAAAATCCTCATAGCTTTTTTTTGCACTACCTCCAAACTATATTTCTGTTCCTTCCCGCAACAAGTGCGTGCGGGAGTCTACAACGACCTTATAAAAGCCAAGTAAAAGTCTAGCGAGCTTAACTTTGACCAGTTCTCTCCGACAAGAACTTTAAAAGGTTTCAATCTCTCCCAGAGTTCTTCTTTAGAGGAGGACCGGGTCTGCATCTTTTACTTCCCCCCGAGATATTAACTTGTGGCATATGTCAACCCCGGGTCACCTGGGGCGAAAAGTGGGTGGGGGTATGATACATGGGTTTAGACCCATTTTTTCTCAGCAAAAATATAACCCACATCAGGCCTTTGCTGTGATTCGTCGAGAATTTTTTTACCCTCACTTTAGATCCCCTGACGCTTTGTCATCAGCTAGCATATAATGGATTCCCCACCCCAAGGGGATACTGCCCCAGCTTGTGCATGAGGAATTGAACAGCATAGGGCGAGAATCCTCCTTTTGGCGCCCAAAAGTTCAAAAACTGTGAAGGGGAAAACTTCCCCCCTTTCCCCTGAACAGGCCCCTTGCAGATCTTTTCGAGAGTCATTCTAACCCAGTTCAATTTTTACCCCGATCCCAAAAGCTTACAAGTTCTGGAAAACTTCTCTGTTTGCAATGTCAAAAGCTGATTAAAGGGTAAAGAAAAACGTGTCTTCCCGGGTTTGAGTGTGAAAAGTACCTGCAAAGCAAGTTGGTCTACTCCCGTAGAAATCCGTACAGTCTGTGAGAATTTCCTTGAAACCTGTACCTAGTCTGTTCAAATTACCCTTTCTAGAATTGGGCATACCATGGGGTTTTAATAAAAATTGGTCGGTATTTATCAGTGTTTTTTCGGATGGGGTGTTAGACGCGTGTCCGGGAGCAGGCAATACCTTGTGAAAAATTTACCGTATGGTGAAAAAGGGGATTACCAGGTACCTGAGCTATAAGGGGGAGGACACTATGGGAAAATTCCCATCCTCACCTGGGGGACGCTTTTCCTTTGCCCAGTGATTGTTCATTCCCACTCAGTGATCTCACAAGTCGGGGGGTCAGTATAAAAACCACCAAATCTCAATGCAAATTTCGTCCCAATTTTAGATTACAAAGGGTGACCTAAATATTTGGGGAATGAGCTAAATTTGGGACGTTTCCAGCCCTTTGACTAAGGGCATATCTGCTTGTGCAAAGGACTATGGAACTGGGGGGGTGTTAGTTGGTTTTTTCCTGAAATTCTTTAAATTTTTTTTCCCAACCTCTACTTTGAGGTGTTTTTGTTAATGTTTTGTGGGAACTTTTAAAAGTGTTCTTCTGAAATGAGTTTTTAATTTCCCCGTAGGTTTTTGTTAGTTTAAGAAATTCAAAAAGGTTGTCACGGGATTATCCTGTTTGTAGATATCAAAAAGCCCGAACTCGTTTTTGTTCCCTTAAAAATGTGGGGTCACCGACCCACTTAGGTTTTTTTGCAGCGTTGTGATTGCTGTTCTTGAAGGTTTCTTTGGCAGACCCAAGTGTTGTAGAAATAGTGACCAGTTGTCATGTCCATGGAAATTTATAAACACTTGTTACTGTGTAATCATTGTCCATATAGATCGTGTTTTAAAGTGATGCTCAAGGTAAGGGGGGATAGAAATTTGACCCATTTTTTTTGGGTGACTGAGTTTATCAAAGCGTATCTGTTACTATTGCAAAGTGGTCACGATTAGCTCTGTTGCAAGCATCTTTTGACGTTTCCATGCCAAGATCCCTTCCCATTACATAATCTAGCCCCCCCCCCGCCACGGATTTTGCCCCGTCTGTATTATACGTCATAGTCGTTGTTCACAAAATGTCGGAACTCTTTGCCATTTTTATGCATTGACTTTTCCAAATTATAATGTTACATTAAAAACTCCCATGCTAGTTTCCGTGATTCTGAAAGTTGGGCAGTGAATCGTCTGAACTTTCTACAAACCTTGCTATACTTGTACAGAGAAAAAACCCAGAGGTGTTCGAAAATGTAAAAAGCTTACGCCATTATTTTCATTAATTTCTGCACCAGCTTATGCGGTATGGTGTCACTGACATAAATCAATAGGCCTGTCATCCTGTGTTCGTAAGGAGTGGTAGCCTTAATTCTAGGGGGGGTTTTTTTTTTAGTGACTGAGTGAAGGGGTCTTGTAAACAGATAACGCAAAATTATTGTTATGAATATAGTAAAGCAAGTCATTAAATTTTACGGGTTTTACACCACGTATATTCCATGAAAAAATAATTTTTTTCTTTTCCCCCATCCACCCTATTTTTTAAAAATTGGTCAAATTTTTTTTTGATGAAACTCTTTTTCTGCAATTTCTTTTTACGCTTACGTATTTGTTTTATCTTCTTATTATCTGTTTGCGGCCCCTTTCCGCGTATTGATCTATACGCAAATCCGTACCTGATAGCATTTTCTGAGTGATGTCCCCCCGATCAGCCGTTTCCTTTGCTCTTCGTCACGTCTTTTTTCGGTCACTGTCGTCCCCTGTTTTCAGATGGTCCGCGTGCGTAAAAATAATTCAAGACCTCATTGTATTGCAGCTCACTTAAAATCACAAAACATCAAACCACGTGCGTAATAATAAAATCAGGAAACCCATTTTGTTTTTTCAAACACAACTCATAGAAAAGCACATTTTTTCCCCGTCTACACGTCCTTTTTTTCGTGCGAAAAATAATTCAGAGGCCTCATTTGATTTTCAAAAATCACTGACTCACTAAACATCTCAGAACGCACATTTTCCCTGTCTACACGATCCTTTTGTTCTCCTTATCATTTTTTTCAAATTGCAATCTCTTTCCTGTGCTTTTTTTTATTTCAGCATCTCTTGCCCGATGCTTCTTATTTTCCCCGCCGTATCCATGTTTTTCACCCAAAGGTTTCTCCTGTGGCATGTTTCCTAGGTGGGGAAACCCCTGGGAGTTGCGGGATTCCCCGTGGGGTTGGGGGACGTCACGCGGCCCAGGGGGGTGTGTTGGGGGGTGGGGATCGCCACTCCGGGTCGTGGGTACGGTCGGGGGGAGGGGGGGGGGTGCTGTGGGGTTTGTGGGGGCAGTTAGGTGCCGGGCCCTCCACCCCGCTCTGCACCCGCGCCCTCTTCACGATGGGGGGGGCGTCCTCATTTTCGTTTTCCTTCCGTCGTTTTTTTTGCAGGGGGTCCTTTGCCTGGTGAGCTCCTGCACAACAGCACACGCTGTGTCCTTCCTGCAATTTTGCTACGTGGCCATAAATGACCACTTGTGCGACTACAACTCTGAGAACCCGGCGAATGGGGCTCGGCTCTATGTTCTTTCCCAAAAAATTGGTACTCTGTAGGGGCGGTGTTCACCCCTCCCTACATGATGAGCCTGTTCAAGGGCTGTCCGCCTTATGATCCCCGGGTTTAAAAAAAGCCCGGGAAAAGCGTGTTCCTCAGCGGCGCCTCCCTTTGGAAACCGGTAAAACCGGGATTCCCCCTATTTTTTTTTTTTTTTTGGCTGAAAAATCGTCTTTTTTTTTGCAGAGAGATCCCCCCAAAAAGTGCCATTAAAACATATGGCCACATATTGTTTTTTGTTCTCGTCGTAATAGACGTAGCGCGGGTACCATCTCCCCTGCACCTTTAGGGGCCTTCCCTTGGGGGGGCGGAGGGTGACCTCCCCATCCACTTTTTTTACGACGGGAAATCGTTCCTCAGGAAACCGTCTAATGTACCTCCCCGGGGGGCGATGGGGCGCCTTTTGGGGCTTCCGTTTTGCTTTCTTGGGCATTGCTGGTGTTTTTCGGCATGGTTTTTTCCTTTTTCCCTTTTTGGGCGAACGAGTTGGAATCCCTCGTTATCAGCATCGGGTCGGCAGTCGAAATCCACTCGTTTTCATCCCCAGTCGGTGGGAAACAATCCCTCCCCTAGGTGGAGGGTGAGGGGGTGGTAGTTGCACTGGTATGGGGGGGCATGAGCGCGTCCCCCCCCTCATCCATGGTAGGACAGTGGGGGTGGTTGTCCCTTCCCCCTTTTTGGGTGATTAATTCCCTGCGGTCGGGCGCGGGGAGGGTGCGACGCCAGGGGCAAGTGCTGTCAACTACATTTTACCATCTCGCCAACGGTCGTTGGGACAGCACCTGTTTCCTTGCATCACACTCAAACGTAATTTTTTCTAGGACTGTTTTTTTCGGAGCCTGACCATAATATCCGACACAATTTTTGGTGTTGTACACACACACCCCACCCGCACATCTGAGTATAAGGGACAACCCAGTTGAGGGGTTTTTCCCCTAAAATCGTCCCAGAACCAGGGGGAAAAACCTGAGACGTCCCGCTTTGGTTTTTTAGGGGTTACAATGCGTAGATTTTTTTACCGAAAGATGGGTTTTTTTTCCGTAGAGTTTTTCGAAAGTTGGCGCGTCGGTGCGTAGAGTTTGAAAGATGGCGGCGACTCCGTAAGTTTCATTGTCCGTTTTAAATTTTTTGTGCTTGTTTTACACATTTCTTTCGCTTTTTTTTCTTATTTCAGTTTTTTTCCCCCAATTTCCCCCGATCTCTTTATGCCCCCCCCTGCTATCGGAACTTATCAAAACACACAAGATTGTCGGGTGGGGAATGCTACGAAAATTCATCAAAATTTGTTTCATTCACGAAACAAATTTATGATATAATATTTTCCGGGGAAAACCCGTTGTCATTTTCGATAAAATTAACCAAAATCTCTCTCCTCTCTCTCTCAAAAATTCTCCTCTCTTCTCCTCAAAAAAAAACTCTCTCTCTCTCTTCCCCCTCCAAAAAATCTCCTCTCCTCTCTCTCAAAAAATTCCTCTCCCTCTCTCTCTCTCTCTCTCCTCAAAATCTCTCTCTCTCCTCCTCTCTCCCCAAAAATTTTTCTCCCTCTCTCAAAAAAAACTCTCTCCTCTCTCTCTTCTCTCTCTCTCTCAAAAAATTTTTTCTCTCTCTCTCTCTCTCCTCTCTTCTCTCTCTCTCCCCTCTTTAAAAAAAATCTCTCTCTCCTCTAAAAAAAAAAATCTCTCTCTCTCTCTCCCTCAAAAAAAAAAAAAAAAAAAAAAAATAGATTACATAAAGATATATATTTGTATGTGTACAGAGCAGTCATATAATCTCGTTAAATAATATGGTATAGGTAATGTACTTCCGTTGCAACTCAAAAATAACAAAGTTATTCGACACGCAAGTGTCGTAGAGCTCAACATTAAAAAAAAATCGCAATCCGATATCCTTTCCTACTCTTTGTAAACAAAAATAAATGATGTTCTATTTTGCTACATTTATTGCAATATCCTCATTTCGTAAGTAGATAAATTCCGCATATACTTACATGAATGTGATTTTGTTTCTGCCTAAAAGAATGAAAATACAAGAGTAATACCTCATAATCGAGTATTTTTCACATTAATAAAAATTTTTTACTCTGCGCAAATCGATGTGTCTGGTCCATATTACTAAGGGAACAGAAGAATTGCGCGCGATTTTCAAAAACAACAATGTTACCGCTTGAGCTGCGCACGAAACTTTTTGAAACTTTTATCGTACACCACATGCGCGTGGCAATTATCACGAAAGCCAATAGTATTACAGGAAATAGTATATACCAATCACATGCCACCATTTGTGCCACACATATGTAGAGTGGACAAGGAAAGCAAATGTACAAAATCTTTGCCCAAAGGGTCTCAGGGCGCAGGGTTGATTTTCCCTTACTATGAGTTATATTGATTATTTTAAAAAAGAAAAAAAGAAAAGATAACGCAATAAAAATCCGAGAGCACACGGTGTGTTGCCAAAAGCGGTAAACTGTCCACATTGAATTTTTCCTTGCAAATACCTGAAGTCACATATGTGGTTTGTGCAGATGGAAAAAAACGCAAAAAGGGGAAACGCGCAAAAGTTTCGTTTTCTCGACCCGTGATTTCACAGGCACGTTTCTCAGGGAAAAACCCTTTGGATCCTTTTAAATTTTTTTATTTTTGAATCTGGGCTGCAAAAGTATTAGGATCATACTCAAATTATTAAATGTATTGTTTTCTAAACCCAATAGCATAATTGGAGGGGTTTTGTTCTTTAAATAAAACCCAAAATTGGGGTTTTAAAAAACCAAAAACAATAGGTGCCTTTGTAGTCGCTGAGATCACGGACCTGCTCGTGCCCGAAAATACAACGGGGGGACATTGAGCCGGGCTTTTGGGGGATTGAGTGAGTAAAAAAAATTTGTGTCATTGCTTTTGGGACGACCTAGTGCCACGCTTATACCCCCAATTAAGAAATATTAAACCAAACAGTGTT
>NC_051425.1:3276853-3282658 GCF_015228065.2 Penaeus monodon | reverse complement strand
CTCTGTGTTGGGTGCCGGGGCGCATGTTGGTGTCAGTGGGAATGACGAGCTGACAGAAGTTTTTAAGGGGCAGCGGGGCCACTCACCTTGTAAAATGCTCTTTTTTCCTCTCCCCACACCGACCTAAAAACCCAGCATCAGGAGTTGTCTTGGCGATAAAGGAAGGAACAGTGGGGCATTCTCGAAAAAATAAACTGCGAGAGAATAGAGATGCCCTTTGGCAGTTGGGTGATAGCATCCATCCCAAAACCGAAAAGTGGAATTTTTGCATTAACAAGGCTAAGATCGGCACACAAACTGACTCTGGGCCGTGAGGGCTAAAAATCAGGCACTTTTGGGGGATGCCAAGAGCCCTTAACAATCGCAATGTATGGAAAGATGGCAACTTTCTCAGACCAAGACTTTACTTTTTCCCCCCCCATATACACTAAAGAATGTTTGGGGGGAGGTTTGGGGGTGACATGAGGGTCCTTTTTATTTTCCTTTTAGGGAGACTAATATTTTCAATAAAATTTAATTATGCATAATGTTTATGAAATTTTATACATTTAAATAAAATTTATGCTTTTGATTTTTAATTTGTTTTTGTTTTTTATAAGATTCTATTGACAGTTTTTAAAGTTTTAAACATTTTAATATTTCTGTTTAACAAGGTATTCGCCGCAAATGCCCTTTTTTGCTGTTGCGCGGCAGATAATTTTAAAAAATAAAATCAAATCCATTTTATGGGAAAAAGACGTTGGGAGCCCGCCTCCCCCGATTACGCATTGGCCCACCCGTCTAACACACTCCTTCTGGCACATTCTGATCCCCCTTAGTTCCTTTTTAAATGTTCCCCTTTTCAATCCCCCACCTTTGTCGTGCCCACGTTTTGAAACCCCCGTACCTCGCTTTCCCACACCTATCCTCCCTTTCCCGACCCCCCAAACCTATCAGACATCCTTACAAATCCCCCCTTTTTGCTTCAAAAACCTATTCTCTTTCCTCAAACGATACATACCTTTATCTAATCTAACTCCTTACCACACCCGACCCAACCCCTTTTACTCACCAATTTCCCTTTTCCCGCTTAGACAACTAATCACTAACCAACCCCCCCCCCTAACATTAAATATAGTGCTACAACCTTAGTTCTAGAAAATTTTTCTTTTTTTTCCTTAACCTTAACCATTAACCTGGCCCGATATTTATTCATTAAAAGTAACGAAAACCTGCTCATCCATGCCTTTTTTTTTGCAAGCGGCAGAATCATAGCCGCCCAAAAGGGGGCGAAGGCGAAATTTAGCCCTTGCCAGCCCCCAGTTCCTCTCGACGAGGATAGCTCTTCCAAGAGCGAATAAAATTAGGTGAAAGTTCCTGATTGTTTATATGCATATAAAACAATAAAATGTACACTTTACTTATTACAATACCATGTTTTCGCTCATGTAAAGACAAAAATCATCTGAAATGGCGATAACAAATTATTACTGTCTGAAAAACCTAAGCCCAAAGGAAAAAATGCTAACGACCCAAATTTTGACAACTTTGCGATTATATGCTGTTACAAACCGACAAATTCTAGCCAATGAAAACTTTAGACAGTGACGTCAAAGTCATTTGGAAATCCCTGCCCTCCCCCGTGAAAAACGTTCAGTGTGTGTCCGTCCGTTGTGAAAGCAACTGTACGTGTGAAAAAAATACGAAAACCGGCTAAGTTTTTTCAAATCGCGAAAACATTCCCCCGGAAAACTACCCGTTGAGGCGCGTATTATGGTGAAGCGTAATAACGGAGGCGCGACGATATAAGGTTTGTACAATTAACCGGGTAAAATCTACATATATATTACACAAAGTAATTTTCAAGTAAAGCAAATTCATGCAATAAAAATCCTTCTAATAGGACAATAATACAGGCAGTATTAATAAAAAAAATATTTTCGATTTGGCTATTGCAAACGACCGCAGTTGAATGATCAGGTTTAGCGCGACGAAATCGGGCTAAAACTTTCGTAGTTCCTTGGGACGGGCAAATATTTTAAGCTGCGCGGCATGAAGCACCGCCACGGCCTTCGAAGTCTTTTGGGCTCGGGCAAAGGTCAGTAAATTCCATCTTGCATCTTAAGACAAGTATAATTATTGATCTGTTGCTATATTTGACGATAATCATCACTAAGGTTTGCAAGCTCTGTTACAAAATTGCTGTTCAAAGTTTTTGTTTTAAAATAACTCCCGGAGACAATGTGCCCACAACGAATGCGCGACATGCTGTTAATAGCGCTTTTACTTTTACTTTTTTTTTCATTTCATTTCATTTTCATGTCTTTTCAAATTTTATTTCATGACATGTCATGTTATTTCATTTCATCTTATTTCATGATTATAATTATTATTATTATTATTATTATTATTATTATTATTATTATTATTATTATTATTATTATTATTATTATTATTATTATGGTAAAAGTTTATAAGAGGACCGCACCCGTCAGAGTCCCGAACTCCAGCCAACAATCTTGGGGGATTCCCGTGGGGTACCGGTGGTATTAGGGGGGATGAATATCGAGGAGATCGCTAATAAAGGTAAAAAAAAGTTCCATGAAGTGGAAAATAAAAAAACCCCGAGCCAAAAATCGAAATTTTAAAATGATAAGAAAGTAGATAAATAAAATACCCGAGGAAAAAAATCGTCGCATAGATTCGAATCGGCTTACAGGCACGACCAAAACAAAAAAGCAATTCAAAACGCAGGATTTACAAGACCGGGGATTTTCAACGAAACAGGGCCCACGCTGATTAGTATTAGTAGGCGACTTTTCGCTGGGTCAACAAATTTTACCGAGGATTCACTGTCAAAGGGTTAAAAATCCTTCGTGCTGAAGACTTTATATCCCTTTTCAGAAATCACTTTTATTGTTATACCCGGCTAAATTTTTTTCTTTATGATCCCGGGAAAAATTTTTCGGCTCTGGGAAAGCAAGGGGGAAAGGAAAAATTGTTTGTCTGACGGCAGATACGCCAAAACCCACGCGCGGCCACCATTTATTTTTCGCTTGCCAATTTTTCTTTCGTCAATTTTTCCCCATTTTGTTAATGCCCCCTATTTTTCATAGGTTTTCAAGACACCAAGAAAAACACACTTCTCTACAAAAGCTAGCCCAGTCACATATAATTATTATTTTTTAGATAAGCCTAGTTCGTCTGTCACTAGTTCATAAGAAAAATAATTTCTTTTATCAAACTATGTGTTTGAAAATGGATCCTTGAAACTGGCATCTTACACGCCTATTGTTTATTTTCTTTGATTTGTCACATCTGAATAGTTTTTTCTTTATATCTGTTCGGCAGTCTGCCCCACACTTTGCACACTCAGTAGTATTTAGCAAAAGGCCATGTTCTCTACAAAAGCGAATTACTTTCTCAGTTTCATCTGTTTTTTTTTTTTTTTTTTTTTTTTTTTTTTTTAACGCACCAAAGCGGCCATCCTTAGTTTACGCGCGCGAAGTATGAAATGAACTCATTGTAATAAATAAATAAATAAATAAACACAGGCCTTAACTGACCTAACAAGGTCATTATGAAACAGACAAAAAATATTTTTAATATCATCTGAAGTTTATATAAGAAAAAAATACTAAGATTAGATACGTAGGAGATGTACAAGAAAAGCTAAATTAGTGGAACACACGATTCGTCGTGACGTCAGGTGACGTAGGTGCGCAGTGTGCGAGCAGTTGGTGTGAACAATGTGCGAGAATTTAGTAAGCATTAGGTCACGTGTGGACTTAACCGCGTCAACGTCCAGTGGACTGCGATACATTTTCGTTGTTTAGCTGGAATCGGTGGGCTTCTGCAAATTAATTTTGATACCAGTCAGTGTAGTTTTTCATTGCCTACAACGTTTTCATCTTAAATTTTCTCCTAGTCGGTGCGGTCCTTTTGTATACTTTAACCATTATTATTATTATTATTATTATTATTATTATTATTATTTTCCTTTGCTATGTATTATGTTAATGCTGAACAATAAATAAAATACCGTTGCAATGCGAAGAACAAGTAAGAAACCCTTATGTATAAATTTGATATGGTCATCAGGAAACTTTCGAAACGCATTGTCCAATCATTGATCTAGTGCATTTGTATTATGCGTCAATCAGGCAAGAAGTAATCCCGGATTTAACAGCAGAATTGGATACTGTAATTGTATAGGTGAAACACGGCCCCCGCCCCCGTAGAGTTTTATCAAACCCGATTTAAAGTTATTTTAGTGTTTTTGCTCTGTTTTCCTGTGTGTAAATCATGCAAATTCCTCCCCAAAATATCAATTTTGCCGTCGAGGAATAAAAGTTCCGCTAGTCATCAACGAGTCAAATTCGACGGAAATCATCATAACAGTGTTAAACCACGAAGGGAGATTCCATTCCCCCCCCCCAAAAAAAAAAAAAAAAGTTTCGAAAGTCGGAGGCTGGTTGAAACTTGAAATTTACCAACAATATAATACAGAACATTGAATGACGGGAAATCATTCCCGTCATTTTACCTGAATAAAATTACATCTCAACTGATGTTACCATGTCATAAAATAAATGGAAAACTTTCTGTATATGTCAATCAAGATTACAGAAAAAAAAAAGTGTATGGAATGGTTACCTTGACGAAAATTGACATTTTTCATCTATGCCAAAAAGTGCACAAATCGAAAATAGGGAGATATAGGATAGATAAGAGAGAAGGGCCTTCATTTTCTAAGTCCCCTTCCATGTTTTTACATCACATGAATAAAAAACAAATTTTTCCTGCGATCTCCCAATTTTCCTTGTATTCTATTGCCGTGAGAACAATATTTTTGTAATTATTAGCATTCGTTTTATGGGGGGGGAATTCATAAATGTAATGCGTTTTCTTTTACTTTTATTATACTTCATTCACGGGTTTTGCTAAGTATTTATGCTACTCTGTACAATAACCTTGTGCGCATGCGCGTTTTGCAACCGGGAGATTTGACAGGCCAGCGACGACATTACGTGGAGAAACGTCGGTGAAAAAATGTTTCATTTTCAGTGCTGCGTCGATGCCGGGTAATTTTGAAAGCCATATTGTGGATATATAGGACAAATGGACATTAGTCTCTATCACAGAATGATATTTGAACCCATCAAGTGCCCCCAAAAAGCCGAAAAAAAAAAATTTGAAACCCCAAACATGTGCCAAGACTAAGCAAGAAACGTTTGTGTTTTTGCGATTAAAGGTATTAGTTTTCCCTGGGGGTCCAGGGCAACCCCTGCCCAGGCATAATTTACCGGGGGTTTCCCGGGGATCATAGGTATAGTTTTAGTTTAGTTTTTTCCTTTATTTACCACCCTGTCTAACTACACAGGCGTGGGCAAGCTGTGGTACATTTGATGCATGGTTACAACATATAATGGTATTACATTTCAATTTTAGGCTATAACATTTTTATGATAAGTACTATATCATTTAAGAAATGGAGCAATTACACAGTCGTTTATCTACTGATCTGCCACACCGGCGTACATCTTGGGCGTGGAAAGGCATTTGATGTGAAGTCATGTGATGCTACATTCCAAATTTAGGATACAACATAAGTATATCTTCTAAGACTTCAGAGGATATGAAATAGTTACATAGTTCTCCATACCTCATGCTATGTGGTCTGAAAGGCTGTAACACATAGTACTCTGAGATATAATGTACAAGTGGTCGCTTATATTCTTCATTACACAATTTACACTTAGTTTCTTCGACATTACAAACTGTACTGACCTGCCAATACAATCTATACCCAAGCCTGATTCTTGC
>NC_051425.1:3264353-3271853 GCF_015228065.2 Penaeus monodon | reverse complement strand
TTTTGAGTAAAAGAACTTCGAAAACAGGTCAGGAGACATTTTGTCTTTTCAGATGGCTGAAATGATATGAGAGTTTTATACTGAGACTTGGGGATGGTGCTCAGCACAGTTGAGGTGATGGGGGTGAAGATGTAATTCCAATACTCATCTATTGTTTGGGAAATGAGCCCATTAATATTAAATTGAAAATTTTGATAATTTAATATTGTTTTAAACAACTCCCAGTCTGCTTGTTTATACCGGAAAAAGTGTATTTGTTTGTTTAGTATTGGTGATGTGGAAATTTTAATTATGATGAGTATGTGGTCTGAACCAACGTTCGGACCGGGTTGTAGGTGTGTGTGGTAGGCAAGTGCTTCCCTGTTCCTGAAAACGAGACCAGGGCGGCCCTTTCCTCTCGGTGTGTAGGAGGTGAAGAAGTCAGGTCCTATGTAGTGGAGTCATTTGGTTTCAAAAATAGAAGAGTTGCATACCGTGTGCATTGGTAGTACTGTGGTGTAGTGTCGTATGGGTAGTATCTTCGGCAAAGAAGACTAGGAGGTTTGTATAATTAAATAATTTGTTGAAGTCAGCAAGAGGCAAATTAGTGCTTGGTTTTATATAGGCAGTGGAAAAGATAATGGGACCCTGTGGGGTGATTAACCTGACTACTATGAAGTCAGGGTGGGTGAATGAGAGGGTGAGGAACTCGTGGGTGATGGTGGATTTTATGAGGAAACAGGACCCCAATTGCAAACCGTCCCCTGATTGCCTGGATGTATAACCATAGTTTCGAATTCTATACTCATTCAGGATGGATATAGAATTCAGTAGGACCACATCAGGGCGTTCTTGTTCTAGAAAGTAAAAAAAAAAAATATTTCAGATAAAAATAAAATGACCGTACATTTGCTTGAACGATCGTTAGCATGCCACTCAGGGTAGACCCATTTAACCTGGGTTTACCTTGCGTGGAGTTACCTGATCCCGGTAGCGGTTCTGTAATCGAGCCTCGATCGACGGTTCCTCGAGGTCGGGGAGAGAGTCCTGCAAACAGGACACGGCGGAAGTCCTGGGAATCAGCGGACCAATTTTCAATACTTTTAACAATTTAAGCATTGTTCGATCTGAATTACGCACTCTGATTTGATGATGTATTGAACATCATCCTACGTGAGAGAAGTTTCTGGGCTTCCTCTGGGGCAGAGATATGAATCTTAACAATTCGTGACTCATGTGGCTTGTAAACGTCAAGGACAGTGACACCGTTCTTGATGGATAATTCCTGGCTAATTGACTCACACGATCGTGGGAGGATCGTCCTGTCGATCTTTTTAGCCATGACCGTGCACTTTGCCTTCATTTCTAGAGAGGGGGCGGGAGTGAAACCATGTTCTTTCAACTTTCTTTGGCCTTCGGTCAAGAGAAATGGGGTCAGTTGTTCGGGTTTGGCTGCTGTCACTTTGAAGCCAGAGTGGCTTTTGAAGAGGTGTGTGACTGCCACCTCAATGATTATGAAGATCTTCTGGAGAGCCACCTCACAAGAGATGGGCTCTCCAGTGTATGATAATTTGATGACATGTCCCATGTCATGCCATAGCTTGGGTGATATGATGGGCAAAGGTGTTGTCTAGCAGGTTTTGATTAGGCAGCACGAGGTAAGGTGGATGAAGGCATCAGAAAGGGAGGGGCTCCTACCTGCCAATTCGTTTCTATATGGAATTCATTAGACTGGCAGTCATGAGATGGTCTGCCATACCAATCCCTAACAAAAGAATGGCAACTCGAAGGCACCGTAAGGCAGGCATGCTAAGACCCCCCAGGCACACCCTCCCCTGTTGAAGGTAAAGGTCTGCCAACGTCCGAGCACGAGCTCGAAGATGGGTTCCAGTTCACCAGAAGGTGCGCAGTGAGTTATCCTAATGCCGATGAAAATTGTATAGAATAGAATAACTACAGGGCACAAATCTAATTGCAAGCAATTAGAATCGTGGCAACAACACAACGAAAGGTGTGTGCAAATCAGCCAGGGTATCACACAAGGACCAAGGTCGTGCTTGCTGTGGAGGAGTCAAGTCGCTCTCTTTAGCCAACCACAGCCAAAAACCTTAGAACCATGAGGTCCAGAAATCCCTGTAGTGTAAGACGGCCATGCCTTCAAGGACCAGCAGTTCGTCTTCCTGCATGTAGTTCCTCATGGTGCCATTCTCCAGACCGTCTGACCCTGGCAAGGTCGCCAATGTCAGGGTTTGGTCAGGTCAATGGAAATACACCAGAGGAAACATACAGAAGGTTTTACTGCTAAGGCAAACAAATACACTAAACAAAACAGGATATGTACAAACAGAAGGAAGAGGATCCAGCAAAACAGGCGAGGTCACATGGCGGAAGGGAGCATACAAGTCAAAGTCACTGGACGACTTATGAATTTTTGCCTGGTACTCCTTTCGTGTGTCGCGCCGATGTAAAGGCCCGGCACCCTCGTTCCCCACGAGATGTGTGAACCAATCGTGAAGCACCTAACCCCCCCTCCCCTGCTCTCAGTTGTGACATTGTGTTTTTAATTTTGTAGATGGTTCCTCTTAAAAAAAAAAAAAAAAAAAAAAAAAAAAAAAAAAAATCGTGGTCCTGCCACTGCAACCTCCTCTATGAGGTTCTAGAGCTCCCTCTCTGAGGTGATATAGCCTTTGGATGGCTGTTTCACTGGAGGGGGAAGAAGGAAGGATTCCAAACAATGATGCCTATCTTGTAGGTGGAAGGGCATCCCCTCTGGTCTCTCCCCAGGGGTTCACACCTACCCACATGTTTGCCATGCATGGCATCCCTGTGCGCTGTGGAAACGGAGACCTGGAGATTGAGTGATGCGGTGCACGAGTATACCCTGCGGCTAGCAACACGTCTCTTTGGTCCCTTATTCCAGCAAGATGGGTGGCCTGGTCAGGTCAATCGGCTGGTCTGCTTCGAGAGGCTAGGGTCAAGCAGTCAACGTTGCCATTGGCACTCACACTGGTCTCGTGAGTGACACTGCAACGACCAATGGCTGCGTATATCCTCTCATCACCCCCGTGGCTGTAGACATTAGTTCTAATACACAGCTTCCCCTTGTTGGTGGGTGGGGGCTTGAGAGGATGAAATAACTGCTTATTTCAAGGCAGACATTTCCACAAACCCCCCACAAAATAAAGAGATAAATGATGATGAACCGTGCAAGGCTCAGACTACAGCAGTCATTTTGAAGCCATACATGGCTTCTCGTGGCAAGAGAAAAGCCAAAGCACAGGTTGACTGTCGGACCTGCTGCTAAAATGGACATAACATCAGCCAAAAACATGGCTGTCCATGAAATTGTCCAGCAGATGGATTCTCATGCTGACCTGGCCAAATCAGGGAAATTTGGGTGCTGGCCTGACCTCTGAGTACCCCGCAGACGTCTTCCTTGACCGAGATGGATGCACAAACTGAACCAGCTTGTGGATCTGATCACATCATTGCAAGGCCAAGCCTAAATACAGTGTCTATAGCAAGGCAGACAGCACCTAGGTATGCCTTTAGGCACACAGATTCCAGGGCAGCCATTGACTGCCTACAGGAAAGCTCATCCACTGTCCTTACCATAGCATAGAGGATTCTTGCTCAGGGTAGGAGAATAATCATAAACTGTGTCACTAGCCACATAGGCATCAAAGGGAATAAGATTTCTGACAGACTAGCTGATATTGGCAGGGGTATGCCCCCAAATCCCATAATCATCAAACCGAGCCGAAAAATCTTAAGGCAGAAGTGTAATGCCACAGCTCGTACCTTCTTCCGGCAGCTTCATAGAGAGAAAACGAAATCCTCCCCCTCGGCCAGATCGTACTCAGATGCCACAGGCAATGAGCCACTGGCACTCTCTGAAGCAATCAATAGAGGTACCGAAGTCATTCTTAACAGAATCAGACTAGGTTACCATTGCGCATGACAAATATATACAGTTGACTATGCAGACAGGTGTTGCATGCGAGCCGAACGCCATGTTAGTACATTACTTACAAAATTGTGAGCACACACAATTCCTGAGACAGGGTCCGCCCATAACAGCCGCCGAGCTGGTAATGGATTTATGCCGCATGCCTACATCATGGCGGCAGGAGCGCCTACTGGCATTCCCCCACCACGGTAAGCATAGAGTGTCAGAGAATGAAATGGAACAGCCATAAAGAACTGACGCAGGCTGGGCCATATGTATGAAGGCCCGGGTGAAGCCAGATCTTCCCAAATCTCAAACGAACGAACGACGGTTCCTCTTTCTGCAAAATACTCAAGTTTTGGGTGAACAAACAAACGTTTAGATACCTTTTCACAATCCGGGAAATGAGTGTCTATATCACCAACATATCAAGATCATGCATCAAAGCTTTGATTTTGCAGTAAGGTTTGTGATAGTTTCATTCTACACCTATCTATATATTGTAAGCAGACATGCATTGTCAAATACAAGGAAAATATAAATTGCATATGTGTCACAGATTAAATTCAAATTTCATCAGAATGAACAAGATTTTTCTTTCAAGATATCAGATATACAGTACGTGTACTGGGAGTCGGATGTAGATGCGACTCCTCAGAGAAACGCCACGACTTATGGAATAATAATAGCGAAAACTATGATCAGATTTTAGCACAAGAAGAGCATTTAGAATAATCGAAAATAATTATACATACTGTATTCATCACGCAATATTGACTTCGTATTCCACACACACACACAAACACACACACACACACACACACACACACACACACACACACACACAGTGACAAAGTATACATATTCATTGTAGCCCTACTGCGGTTTTGGATTTTTTCGCATTTAAAAAAATATCCTACTACAATAACTAATACTACATGTTTTGTTATCACTTATTTGGAGAAAAGAAAGATCGGATGGCTGACATAGTTTCCAAAATTAGATACTATTACACTTATTGGATATTTATCTACCAATCACTCTTTGTTACACAGACCCTTAACGGGAGCCGCCTTGTCGAGGTGGTTTATGATCCCAATGCCGGACAAAAGGACTACCCATACTGGAGGGGTCATCAATGAGGGATGAAACAAAATGACTCCCTAGTGCACCAAGGCCTATGAGAGGGGATGGTGCATCCACCCCTGGTTCATTACATCTTATTTACCGTGCGTGGCGATACTGCACGCTGCAGCTAGCAACACACCTCTTTTGTCCTCCATTTTGGATAGGCAGGTCAAGTTAGTCGGCTGGTCAAATACGGCTAGGGTAAAGCAGGCTCTGCCATGTCGGCATCGCATAAGTCCCGCGACTGCCATCAGCACAGGGTTGTGACTGCATATATTTCCCCACTACCCCTGTGGCTATTGGAGTATTTGAGCCTCACCTATAGCTTCCCATCGGTGGATTCCATAGTGGGTGGGGGTGAAGAAATGAAGAATTCTAATTTGTAAGCTTTCTACAAATTAAAAAATAACCGACTTTTTCCCTGACGACCTATAGAATCTCCTGGCTTATCCCTCTCAAACGTTACATGTTGTCACTCTGGGACCTGGGCTCCCAGTCCAGGTAAGATTGGGAAAGTCCTCCTCAATCCGTCGCGGAAACCTTACCTGGTAAATATGTAAGTGTCTCATGTAGTAAATACCTTGTGTGAAGACGACTGATGGCTTGTCAGTCATGGATACTAGGATTTTCGCCTCATTCACAAAAATACTCTTTGAGCTATGTTTACACACACGCACACACAGACACACACACACACACACACACACACACACACACACACACACACACACACACACACACACACACACACACACACACACACACACACACACTAACAGAGCCTCACAAGGACCCGCACCCACATGCTTGCATATCTGTATGTGAGCATGTATACACCTTCAGTGCACATGCGTACATACCCATGCATATATGTTTGAACTTTACATAAACTGTACGTTGCTACAGTGCGACACTACTGTATGTAAAACAACTTTCACTACAAAATTTAACATGAAACGAACACATACCAGAAGCAGTAAAACAGTTTACACTTCATTCACAGTTATGAGAGAAACTCTCTCTCTCTCTCTCTCTCTCTCTCTCTCTCTCTCTCTCTCTCTCTCTCTCTCTCTCTCTCTCTCTCTCTCTCTCTCTCTCTTTCTCTTTCTCTTTCTCTTTCTCTCTCTCTCTCTCTCTCTCTCTCTCTCTCTTCGTCTCTGTCTCACGTATGCATATATGCATGAATGTACATTAGTTTCTCTAAATAATTCTCACTAGATTTCAAGATTACAGAGAAACGTCACAGAAAACCTCTCGCTGTACATTTTCTCTTTTGGTTAAAAATATTTATCTACCTCTTCATATTCTCTCCTTGACAGAAAATGCTCACCGGGAGAGGAAATACTAAAACAACGGACACACGCGCTAAAGAAGAAAGGAAAGGTGAAACGCAAAAGGAGAAAAACACTTACATTAGGATTCCTTGTGGACTATGAGATACATAGGAGTTTACGCTGCAAGGTACATTAGCCACAAAGCTCGTAAACAGGTGACCTGTCTCCTTCCTCTGCTGTAATGCTGTAAAGATCACTGCTCCTCTTTAACTCCCTTGTCTCACGGCTTTTGTTTGAGTTTATGAACACACACATTTGTGTATGTGTACATAAGTATATAATATATATATATATATATATATATATATATATATATATATATATATATGTATATATATATATATATATATATATATATATATATATATATATATATATATATATATATGTATATATATATATATATATATATATATATATATATATATATATATATATATATATATATACGTATATGTATGTGTGTATATATATGTGTATATATACATTATATATATATATATATATATATATATATATATATATATATATATATATATATATATAAACATAATATATATATATATATATATATATATATATATATATATATATATATATATGTTTCTGTACTTCTTATGTGCAGGATTCGTGTCGAATAAACATTGAATCAAATAGTAAAAGCAAGAAGAAGGTATACGAATATACCTTATGTATGTTCTTGTGTTTTTTTTTCTTCCCTTAATTCTTATTTATTTATTTATTTATTTATTTATTTATTATTATTATTATTATTATTATTATTATTATTATTATTATTATTATTATTATTATTATTATTATTATTATATATTATTATTATTATTATTATTATTATTATTATTATTATTATTATTATTATTATTAATATTATTATCATCATTATCATTATCATTATCATTATCATTATCATTATCATTATCATTATTATTATTATTATCATTATCATTATCATTATTATTATTGTTATTATTATTATTATTATTATTATTACTATATATATGTATATATATATATATATATATATATATATATATATATATATATATATATATATATATATAAAGATTTCATACTCCTTTGCGCTTCCTA
>NC_051425.1:3251853-3256853 GCF_015228065.2 Penaeus monodon | reverse complement strand
CAGTAGTCACCAGAATTAGATAAACTACCTGATTTAGAGGCAGAGTAAAAAAGACTGTATCTAAATTCAACACTCATTTGAACATTTACAGAATAACGTAACATAATAAATACAGTGTCAGAAATACAATTCTGGCAGTTAACTATCCAACTATCTCGGCTATTGATCTAAGAGAGTCAAGGTTGTCATTAAGGATAAGTCTGATATGCGAAGCTTAGCCTCGCCCGGGCTATGCCAGGAGGGGAGCCCGGCCTGTGCCGACTAATGCCGACTCGCTCACGTGTGTCAGCTGGTGCTGACTCGGCTGAACCGAGTCCGTACCCGCCGTGGTGCCCAGCCACAGCAGTAACCTCCGGGCGACAATTGCAACTTCTCGCGCCTGGGCGGGGCGCAAACCGCCGACCCCTCGGATGAGAGGCCGACACGTTACCACTGTACTAGCCCGGAGACTGGTTGTCACTCTATTTTTTTTAAATAATTAATTACAGAAATCAAATTGTCTGCATTGTTTTAAACCTTTGTGAAATGTTCTGATATTTGTTTAAAAGTACTTTTAACATTTTCTTTTCAGTGTATTGTTTACACACACACACACACACACACACACACGCACGCACACACACACACACACACACACACACACACACACACACACACACACATACACACACACACACACACACACACACACACACACACACACACACACACACACACATACACACACACACACACACACACTAATAAATATATATATATATATATATATATATATATATATATATATACATATATATACATACATACATATATATATATATATATTATATATATATATATATATATATATATATATATATATATATATATATATATATATATATATATATATATATATATATATATATATATATATATACACACAAGCATCAATGCATACTTGTATTCTTTTTGAGTTTGAAGTTCATGTTCTGGGGTAATTCATATTTATTCACGTATATAGTGCAGGTAAACCCTACATTCTGCGGAGTGATGTTAATTAGAGGCCTCTCAGGCCTGGCGGTAAAAGAAGTTCCTTTAGTACTCCGAGTCTAGTGACCAGGGCACTCCCACCCTCCTAGGGAAGGAGAAGGGTTAGCCAAGAATTCAGCCATACACGGTTTCAAACCACCAAATATTTGACCCGAGCCATTAGCTGGAAGGGGCCAAAAGCTCTTGATTAACGGTATCAACCTAAAAACACGAACTATTTGAGCTTCGTGCTCCCTGCAGAATTCAAGATACTAAAGAGTGTAACAAATCTTTAGAAAATGAAAAGAGTTCACTATATTGATTTCACGTTACATACCGTAGATGTAATGATGCCGAGTGAGACCGAGGCCCCGGAACCCAGACTCGCACAGTATCGAATAATTTATAGTTTATTGCTCCTGCAGAAGCACAGAGATTCAAGCTAGACAAAGATTCTGTTGTCTTTTAACCTCTGGTTGGTTTGACGTAAAAGTGGTTTCTAGCTCTCATTATTATTTTCCCCCCTTTAATGGTTTAGTACCGTGTTCCTTAAAACCTAAAGAGTATGACTTGAATTCTGGAATATACATTTTTTAATATTTATGAAATGCAGTGCCATACCTATTTGACTGTCGTGGCAACATTTCTTTTTTTTGGCAATATTTTAATTTTCAGTTTACGAACAAAATGTAAACATTTATTTCCTGTAATAAGTGAAAAAGGGCTAGTGTGCAGTCATACAATATAATCTGAAAAGCAGTAAGAAAACAGACATAAAACCACATTTCACTTTGATAGAATAAAGAAGCAACCTGGCCTTGTCCTCTGGCAGGGCGGAGAAATCCGTAGATTAAAAAGAAACTCGTGACGTCAGGGGGAAGATCCCGCACGAAAGTATACGAGGCTATGGAATGACACACACAGGGAGGGAAGAGAGAGAGAGAGAGAGAGAGAGAGAGAGAGAGAGAGAGAGAGAGAGAGAGAGAGAGAGAGAGAGAGAGAGAGAGAGAGAGAGAGAGAGAGAGAAAAGAGAGAGAGAGAGAGAAAGCGTTATTTGTAACATTAATAATGCTAATAGGAATGGCAACATATATAGTAATTATGACAGGAATAATGACGGTAATAATAGTAATATTTATGATTATGATAAAAATATTTAAAATACTCACAATAGTGTTAATATAACAAAATTATGATCATATCGATTTATATCATAATGATTTTGAGAATAAAGTGACCACCAACAATCCGATAATAATTTTTTAAATTTTAAATATAATGCCATCACCCATGAACTATATTTAAAGATTCACTTAAAAGGGTATTCCATTTTCTTTTTGTCAAAAAAATTAAAAATTTACAATAAAAACTAATAACAACTGCAACCCCCCCCCCCCCTCACTCATCGAACAAAACGAAAAAAGGAAAAATCCCGTTGGCCGGAAATGAAAACCCGAATCCACCTCCGTGGTTCCAGCAACATCCGCAGCGGCTGCAAAGCTTGGCAATGTTTCCTTGTCCCGCGCTGAGGTGATATTGTTAATTAAAGTTTATATCCTTTTGGGGACGAGCCCCCCAAACCCCGGTTGAGACCCCCCGTCCCCCCTAATCCATAAAGGCCCCGTCACAGGGGAATTTAAAAGAATTTTGCTTTTGGGGAAATTGCGTTTTGTTTTTCTGGGTTTTTTTCCCTTTTAAATTTTCCCGGGTTTTTATTTTTGCTTTCCAAATAGGATTTTATCCTATTAGCCAGTGGGTATCCTTTATTATCAAATGTTAATTTCTTTTATTATCTCACTGTTTTGGTAAGTTTATCTTAATGACTTTATTAATTCAAACTAGCATGTATACACAAAACAGTCCGAAAATAAAATTTTATTTTGGGGGTATATTCATTTTCACAAAGATCCCCACAAATAAAAAAGGGAACAAAAATCGTGTTACAACACACCCGCTTCAGGGGTAATTGGGAGAAAAAAGGGTTTAGCGGCAATTTTTAACGAAGGCAACGAGCTCCCCCCGCACGCCCTGCGCGGCCCCCGGCGCTCCACCACGCCCCCAAATTTTCTCGCTAATTCGTCGGTAACGAGATGAAATTTCCCCCGGCCCCCAACTTGCCTACGTTTTACGGTCTACGAGGTGGGCGGTATCGTCCTGGCGTTTGTTTTTGCGGACGCTTTTGACACCGGGCCCCCTTTTCGGGGAAAGGGGCCCGGGGATACCCAATGTTTTTTTCATCTTTCCTCTTGGTCCCTGCTGGGTCCTTTTCTTTTTTGCATTCTTTTTTTTCTCCTTCCCTTCTTCCTGTCCCCTCTCTCTGGATTTCCTTCTTCCCTACCTTTACCCTTTTCTTCTGTTCTTCTTTTGTCTCTTCCCTAACTCCCCTGTTGCCTCTTTCTCTCCTTTTGTTATATTTTAGCATCTTCATCTTTCTCTCTTTCGAGGTCTTTCCCTCTAACTTACCACATTTTCTCTCATTACTGTTCCTTTGATATTACTCATATCTTTTCTTATTCCTCACATTACTTCAGGCTCCTTCATTCTTTCTTTTTTCTTTTTTTTGCATTTCTTTCTTCTTATTTTTAATATTCCTCACCCCCCCCCCCCCTAACAAAAATACCCCCTTTTAAACCCCCGTTGTTCCCTCTTTTTCCCCGCCTTTCCCATTTAAATTTTTTTTTTTCTTCTTTCCCTTTTATTTTTTCCCATTTCCCTCGCCCTTTCCCCTTGCCCTTTTTTTCCCTTCTCTTTCCCCCCCTTTTCCTTTCCTTCCCCCCCTCTGCACTTTTTTCCCTTACCCCCTTAAATCCTCTCCCTTTTTCTTTTTCCGTCTTCCTTTTTACCCCCTTTTCGTCCCCCTTCTTTCCCCTTCCTTTCCTTCCTTCGTTCACTCGACCCCCCCTCCCTCACCCTCTCAAAAGGGAAATCGCATTCTTTAAACCATTTTTTTTTTTCCCCCTTTAAAAATTTTCCTGTGTTTTAAATTTGGGTTTAAATAAGCTACGCGGGACTCAATAAAAACCTCGATCTAAAATTTAACAGTATGAAACAGAACGGCCCTCTAACTACCATCATCAATAATTACCTACTAATTATCTGCTCTTCTGAAGTAATAAACTCCCCCGGCGGGATTCAAGATGGGAGCGCCGGGCTGTTATGTCTATAACGCTGATAAGATGGGAAACTTAGGAGGGCGTGTTTTCCTTTACGTATAATCTCAAGAGTATTTATTATTTTGAAAATATAGGATTATCCGTGGATTGCTGTAGAAGCACACACATATACACACATGCACAAATCGCGAGTGCGCGCACGCACGAACATAACCCCCCCAAAAAAAAACCCCAAAACACACACACACACACACACCCCAACACACACCACACCCCACCCACACCCCCACCCCACCACACCCCCAAACACACACACACCCAAAACACAAAGCACACACACACACCCCACACACACAACCCCCCACACACACCCCACCCAAAACCAACCCCACACCCCACACACACCCCCACTACGGAGGGATTAAAATTTCTTTTTTTTTTTTCCCCTTCCCTTTTTCCCCTCCTGCTTTTACCCCCTTTTTAATTCTTTTTTATTCATATATCTTGTATTACCAGTTTTACATCTCTCGGACTCAAGCACGAGGCTTAGAAAGAGGCTTGAAATGCAAAGAGAAGTTACCAGACATTGTACCTACAGAGCAAAAGGCAATGCACCCTTTTGAAATTTCCCCTTTCCCCTTCCTTGAAAAAAGGTTTTTAAAGAAAAAATGGTTTTTAGTTATCAGGTGAAGTTTAAATTTGAGAAAATACGGAAACCATGGCGGGCAGTTCCTTATATATCGTACATACGTCATGATTTAATACATACGATGGGGAAGAAATTAAAAAGAAGAAATCAACACGAAAAGAGGGGAAAGAAAAGAGAAATATTAAAAAAGGGGATCGGCCAAATAGAGTGAAATTGGAAAAGAAAAA